>NW_017732090.1:414948-479750 GCF_001890085.2 Hipposideros armiger | reverse complement strand
GAGAGAGAGAGAGAGAGAGAGAGAGAGAGAGAGAGATGGAGAGAACTGAGCTCAGATTTCTGGATGACCCAGAGGCATACGGTTTGTCTCAGATTACTGCTTTTATCTGGCTGACAGTATAAACATTTTGGCATGCTATGATGTTTTCAAAGGCTTTTATAGCACCTCAATCTTTCCCTGTGTGGCTGGCCACCCAAAACAAGAACCATTAATTTATCACAATGGTGCCCCTCTTTAGCTTTGCCTGATGTCAAAAATCATAGTGGAAATTCTTAAAAAGCAAGTTTCTCAACACGCCCATGGCCAAAGACTTTTCAATGTACTGATAGTATATTTCTAAATTACTTTAAATGTAGACATTTCCTGAAACATGGAGTATGTTTTTCTATTTAAAAGTGAAAAGGCAGAAAAATAATTTAGTGGTTTTATTTTTCAAAGAACACATTTAATGTTAAGAAATGTCTTTGACCTACAAATGTCATGGTTTGCCTGCTCTGCTGCCTAAGCCCTGCAACCTTTTATGTCACGCTTAATAACTATGTTTTTCAAGTAGGAACACAGTCTCTTTCTGAAATCTCACACAATCACTTGGGAAATCAGCTTGTGGTGTGTGTATGGGGATTGGGGGTTGGGAACACACTGTACCTTGGAACAACTTCAGCAGAGGGAATGCTGCTTAAGAGATTTTAAGCAACAACTAGCAACTTAAAATATTAGCAGAGAAGTGAAGAGCCACTCGCTCCCATTCGGAGGAACCTGGACCCTCCCTACCGATTAGGCCAAAAGGCAAACACCGCAGCTGATTTTTTAAGGCTCTTTTCTTCAAGGTGAGAATGAGGAAAAGGAAGAAATAAGAAAGACAACTAAACCTTTTTCCTTCAGTCAACTAGAGCAGTGTATTACTATGCATATTATGGGTTCTCCAAAAGGTGTGGATGACAATATCCACAAGGGTGACAATAACAAGGGTAACACATTTGGTATTGAACCTTTACTGTTATCAGCTTTTCTAAAGCAATCATAGAAAACTGACTTGGTATTCCATGTGGTATTCACTTCAAAGGCTCAGAGAAAGAGAAGATTCAGAATCAAATCCCAGCTGGAGGACTTGTAACACTCTGAGAAACAGTCACCCATCCCCCATGCACCCAAGTTTTCTGTGTCCATGGAAGTAGGCATATTTACCAAATCCCAACTACACGGCAGGCACCGGACTGTGAACGAGGCAGTGTGCGACCCTGTAGGACGTATAGTGTAAGTAAACTGGTAATTACAGGAGGACTGGAAAGTTGTGATGGGGACATTGAGAAGAACTATGAATACGTACAAGGGGTAATCAAACAATATGGTGAATGTTTAAACAAAAAAGTTGATTACAGCAAGACACACTGCCGTTAATCCTCCTCAAAATACTTTCCCTCGCATTGAACACACTTATCCCATTGTTCTTGCCACTTTCTGAAGCAGTTCTGGAAGTCCTCTTGAGTGAGTGTCTTTAGTTGTGCTACTCTGGCTGCCTCGATGTCCTGAGGCATTTTGACTTTGGGGAAGAGCCATGAATCGCATGGTGCCAGATCCAGCGAATTAGGTGGATGAGGACACACCGTAATGTTTTTATTTGACAGAAACTGCCTTATACCAGAAGTGACATGTGATTGGAGAGTTGTCTTGATGGAGGATGATTTATGGCACACTTTAAAACACACCTTCTCTCAACCAGAGCTCACACATGACTGACTGCACCGAACAAGTTAAAACTTGTCACACAGTTACTAAGGTTTGATGCTCCATTTCCTGTATTGAAGATCCCTGCCTTTCCGTTGGATGGCACTCGGCAGCAACATTCACTGTATTTTTTGGTCACAATGAGAAAGGCTCCATGTCACACATGGCTTCTGGTATGGCAATTTCTGTCAAAGAAAAACATTATGGTGTGTCCTCATCCACCTTATTCACCAGATCTGTCATTGTGCAACTTAATGGTTCTTCTCCAAAGTCAAAATGACCATGAAAGATAAATGTTTTGAATCGATTCAGGACATTGAGGCAGCCATGACAGCGTGACTGAAGGCACTCATGAAACAGGACTTCCAGAACTGGTTCAGAAAATGGCAAGAACGATGGGATAAGTGTGTTCAAAGCAAGAGGGAGTATTTTGAGGGGGATTAATGGCAACGTGTCTTTTACTACAATAAATTTTTTTTAACATTCACTGTATTTTTTTATCATGCATCATACACTAGTGAATTTTACTGAGGAAAACTGCAGTCAAAACCACCCAAGTAATGGGTGGTTAAGTAAGCAATGGAGACTTAACTTTAACTTTCTAAATGCCTTTCTTATAGTTACCCCTAAAATATACAACCAAACCGGTGTATTTTATTGAGCATCAACTATGCACCATGCAGAGGACTAGGTCCTGGGAAAACAAAGTAACTTTTACAAAGTATCTGGAATTTCTAAGACCTTTCGGTTTTTTCAATTGCATTAAGTTTTGAACAAAGGTTTGGTTTTTCCACTGTAGATGGAATACATTCTAAAGTCAGCAAATGCTACCTTAACTTTCTCTTTTTATAAGTCAACTTTCAAATTGAAATAAGATTATAACTAATGGTCTGGTTACTATATAGGCCTTTTAAGGTTGCAAAGTTCTCTATTTCTAAGAATGTATAATTGTAAAAACCAATCCCTAATAAAAAAAAAAGTTGTTTGAAGCTCAGGTTCGTAGACCATTTAAAGATAAAAAAAAAAAAAATCCCTGCCTTCGATAACTTAACTAGGTATATGAATTAAGTAAGGACCAGTTATCTGGGAGGAATCTTATAATATTTATGCAGCTCACCTAAATCCAGGAGAGCCCTTTACGTACCAGCATCCGCATGTGTAGCTCAAGAAACAGTTCTACAATAGATGGGATACAAGAGCCACTGCCCCAATCAGAATTGGACAGTGAAGTGTAACAGAATCCTTTGCTGAGAAGAAGGATATTTCTCTTCGTTATCTTTCACGTTGGGGACTAGAAATAGTGTAAGAGTCCCCTGATATCATAGGTGGCCAGAGTTTACTTCAATTTCACTGATTTCAAAGTAAATATTAAGGGTAGAAAAATGAAAAGCTGCATAAATGAATAACTTAAAAAGAAGCTAGGGGTCTGAAGACATTTGAGCATAAGTATAAACAGATAAACAGAAGAAAAATCAAAAGCGTCTGTGTTTCCATCAAAGCACTGCTGCAATGTAAATTTTAGAAATTACTTTTGAAGTCAATTTCATGAGAAACATAGAAGTCTCAGGATACAGTGTGAAAGGTTCCTGACATTTTCCTAAACTATGTTGGGGAGGAAGGAAAACTAATATGACTGTATTCTAAATTTATTTTTTTATTTAAAAATAGCTATATTTTGAATATCTTGAATTTTATACAAGTATGCATTATATCATATTCTATCCCATTATTTATGAGAGCTTTTAAACTTCTATGTAATAATTTTACAGTTAGTCACAGTTTCTCTACATGCAGCAAAGAAGATTCTTAGACTTGGAAGGGAAGCTGCTAACATCATAGGAGGTAAAGAAACATGAAAGGCTGTATATTCAGAGGCATGTCTTACAGCAGATCTGGCACTGGTAAATATGTAGAATATTACAAGGTATTTTAAATGCACTGGGGAGTGGCTCTATTTAGAAGTAAAGGGTCAAGAAAAAGCACAGGATTAGTAACTTGGATTGCATTTCTATACATAAAAATATCACCTTTTAAAATATGATAAAAATTTTATGACAGCTTTTAATGAATAATGAAATAATGTCCTATGTCAACAAATACTCTAGTTTTTAATTCTTGGGGAAACACCATAGTTGGGTCCTCAACCAAAAGAAGCAGGTGGAACACAGGCTACATTTTAAATTCTCAGATTAATCTTCTCTCCCTATTCAGGCTGTCTCAGTCAAAAGGGGCCGATGAAGGACATTAATAGGAAGTGGCTTTAACATCCACTCGGATAACTGTCAGCAGTTCAGAGGGCACGGAACAGGGAGTCATCAATGTTTCCCCTAAACACTCTAATTACGTACCAGATGGCTAAATTCAGTGCACGCTTTGACTGTGACAAGGTCAGAATGAAGGACTGTTGTCTGATCTCCTAGAGTAAAATATTCAAGCTTTGCTTGCAAAATACAGGCAAACCTTGGTTTTTATCAGATTTAACAAAATTATTAATTTTCCTGTCTCTGTCCCCGGCATAGCACATATTTCGAATCCCTCCTTTTTTCAACCACACACACCACAATGATAGTTCTAATTAGAGCTATTATGTATCAAGCATCTACTGTACCCCAGCAGTTTGAAAGCCTGGGTCAGGGGCAGAGATGGTAAGGATCTGTTACATTCTCAAATATGAGCCATGTTATAAGAAACAGGAAATAAAGGTAATTTGTGTGACCAGGTGCAAATTATAAATATGGTAAAGAGCCATATTTATACTCATCTCCAGAAGGTGAAGCCTGCCTGTGCCATGAAGGGAACTTATATTAATACCAAGCTATCTTGGAGGCTTAGTACATACAACTGAATTGGATTTTGCTAAGACCTGGGGCCACACATGCTATAGGTATACATCCTGATCATTCTTATCAAGGTGAGAGCTTAACAGCAGCTTAACACAAAGAAATAATACTAACCTTATCTCATTTTAAAGTAAGTTTAGAATAGTCACATCTGGAAACAGAAATAAGGGTTTTCAAATAAGGAGTTATGTCTTTAATTTTTATATATACCTTTATGGATAAATTACCCAGAAAATGACACCGTATTGGACATAGATACTTGTGAAATGTCTTATTTACCCTCGTGGCCTTTGGGTAAATCCAGAAGGTTTGGCTAACATTTGCAATCCATGATTCTTATCAGAATAGAGTATTTCATCCATATAGATCTGAGTTGACCAACATTGTTTCAAGTGTGGAAATACTGGATATCTGATGAATGTTTCAACTTGGAACTATTAAAAATGTTGCCAACTTTCTCTAGGTCACCAAAGACTTGTGCCTTCAATGGTCATCATTTTTGGATAATGCGTCACTAAATGGGTACATTTAAAAAGACTAATGGGTCTACAGTGATCCATTGAGAACATGGCAACAACTGCTAAGTGGCTCTCACTGCCAAACATGACTATAGACAGTTTATGACCACCAGGAGAGAAAACCCAGTGTTTCCCCTTCTAGTTCTACAAAGTCTTTAACTAACCATGAAAAGTACCACTTATCTTTACGGACCAATTTTTGCTGAGCCCTAGTTTTGGTTCAAAATGTGTTGAACTCAAAGGCCTAGAAGAAATGGAAGTGTGCATGTGTGTGTGTGTGTGTGTGTGTTGGGGGGGTGTCCTCTTTATCAGGCTTCTGTAGAGCATACTGTTTAACCTTCCAGCTAAAGGAACAACACTGCGCATACAAGATCATTGTACAATAGTCATGCTATGACTGTACCCAGGCTTTTTTCCCATAGGAGTTAAAAATGCAGAGAGAAAGGGGAAAAAAAAAAAAAGGCTGAGATTCATATACGCAAACAACAGAATTGCAAAGAAACTTTTTGCAAGGCAATTGTTGGGGGGAAAAAACTTATAAAAAGAGAAATAATCTTTAATGTCTAGAAATTTCAAGAAAAAACTTACAAGTCAGAAAAGAATCAACTTAGTAATTCCTCCAAATATTCATGCCTAGCATGGTCATTTCTACTTTAAAAACTCAATAAAAAATTACCTAATGTCAAGAATAACTGTGACTAGGAGATGACTTTGACATTGCGGAAAGAATGTATGTTCTGGAGTACTAAGTTCTGGGTTTGAGTTCCAATTCTCAATCAAGTGATCCTTTCTGAGTGAAATTCCCAAATATGAAATAGAGATTGATGATAACAATTCCTCAATCCCAGGAGGATCACTAAGGGCCCCCAAAACACAATACATGGGAAAGAACACTGCACACTGAAAAACACAATACAGAGGGTGGTTGGGGTTGTTATTGCTATAATCCACTACATCTTCAGCAACAAAAGATTTTAACCAGATATTAAAAAGAAAAGGCAGAAGGAATGATTTGCAATGAATCTCTTTGCTTCTCGCCAACTGTATTATTCAGTTCCATTCCTTATAAAGAAGTCTTTACAAAATTATAAGGGTTCCTCCCTAACAAGAGATTGGATGATGGGGGTTTGGAAACTGTTGTGTATGAAACAGTATACAGACAGAAGGGTGTTAGAGGTAAAGAAGAAAAGTCAGAAGAGGTGAGGGAGATAACTGTCCTCTTTGAAGGGTTGTGATATAATACAGATTGTGGAACAGACTTGTTCAATTCTGCTATAGAAGAGTGCCATGTATGGTCAGACTCTGCAGATGGGAATCACAATAAGGAAAATTATGGAAACAATGGCCTAACAATGAGAACAGTTCCAAATGAATAAACTGCTTCAGAGGCAGACAGTGATCAGTCCATCCATGGGCGTATCAAACAAAGACTGAATTAAAAAGCAAAGTGTACTAGGTAATTTTAAAGGACCTATGGCATATGTTCTTTCTTTGACTGAATATTTCTGTTAGGGAAAAGTCCTTCAAGTTTTAGCTGAATTTTATTGGGTTGTTGGAAAAGTCATGATGCATTTTTGCAATGAAAAACATAGAAAAAATAGGTCATGACTTTTCCGACAACCCAATATCTTCAATAGCCTTAGGAACCCTGACATAACACATCTGTGGTAGATTGAATTATTGGTCCCAATTCTTTTCTCCCTCGCAGTAGTGTATAGCCTTAGTCAATACCATGGCTTCATGGTGGATGGAGTGGACTTCCTAACTCCTTGACTTTGGACTCAGTCGTGTGACTTGTGTTGGCCAATATGAGGTTAGCAGACATGATGCATTGATTGCAGATGACCTGTAGCCTACAGCTGAGCCAAGTCAACCTATATGTGGAACCATCAGTGAGAAATAAGTTTTGGTGTTTTTTGTACGTCACTGAAATTTTGGGGGTTTGTTGTTATTTGGCAACAGCTGACTGATATAACATCCATTACAAAAGATATGTTAAGGAATGAAGCAGAATTGTCTAAGATGCATACTGGAGGCTGTATAAGTAAACTAACAAAATGACCACATTAGAAACTCGTCTGTCCAGTAAGACCATCAAAGAAGCATTAATAAAAGTTAACCATTCAAAACTTTAAATCACCTAGGAAACAGAATGTCAGTAAAAATTACCCTAATTACTACTGTTGGAAGGCATAAGTATTCTCTCCGAAGGGTGCACATGCACTTTTTAAGTAATGAGAAAAGGGAGACAAACTGTTTTGAAATGTTTTTCAACAAAGCCTAAATAAATTCACCCCACCAATCACAAGTCTGCAAAATGCAGCTGTGAGCAAAATAGGTTTTAATCAAATTCAGATGAAATCACTATTTAAAAGTATTCAAAGAGGTTTTGTGTAGAATGCATTAAAAAGCCCCATGATGGATGAATCTTTCTTTTTAATGTGGGAGCTCATTACAACTGAGAGGTTACATTAAGCTGATGCTGAGACTCTCATACCTGCTCAATTTAGTATAGCAGCACCGAAGGCTCAGAACTCCTGAAGAATGCACCAGTGCAGCCAGAGGGAGGCCACTAGGATTGAAGCCACAGTGGATAATGGCACCAACACTACATCACTGGCTTCTACGGGCATTATGACAATCTTAATACTTCATGGATGGTAAGTCAAATTATCATATCAGGAACCATATTTGATCTCAAGGTAAAAAGTGTGCTTAGGTGACAGAAGTAAAATTTGAATGCTGGAGGCTGCTTCTTTTAGGTGGTGAGCTCCAAATGTAATCCTCATAGTAGCCTACTTGGATCATAAAGCAGACTGAGAAGTTATAACGAATAATCTGATTTTTATGCAATGCTCCATGTATGAACAATATTAAAGGCCATAATTTATCACCTAGTAAAATCATACTTTTTTAACCGATAAGGACAAGCAAGTCTGTTTAATATTTATCACTCTTTGTTAAAATTTTGTGTTATTTATGTATTGTTTCCTTTCCAACCACAGCATCCCTGTGCTGGCACCTTAAATTCCACTCCCTCTGTTTGTCATGATCATTAATTCTGTTCTTATCAAGGATATATGAGAAAATATTCAATGGGACAATTGTTTTAAAAAAAGATAATGGAAAATATGTTAGCTAAAAAAAGTGAAAAATATGAAAATAAACTAGGTGAAACATCATTCTGATATTAGAAGACTTCCATGGTTCATTTTTGAAAATTTTCCCTGCTTAAAGATCTAGTAGCCAAGAACATAACAAACTAATGTTAATGATGTCCTCATCCAAGACTCAAAAATCTTCACATATAAGGCAATAGGGTGACTGAGTGTGTGTATGTGTGTGTGTGTGTGTGTGTGTGTGTGTGTGTGTGTGTGTGTGTGAGTGTGTGTGTGTGTGTGTGTGTGAGAGAGAGAGAGAGAGAGAGAGAGAGAGAGAGAGAGAGAGAGAGAGAGAGAGAGAGAGAGAGAGAGAGAATTGTGGAAGTGGCAAAAACAGGGTCCACCTAAAAATATTTGAATTCTATTGCCTCCATTAAGCTACTGCAAACAAGGCCACAACCACCAGTGTGTGGATTCTCACGCACTCTCCGATTTCTTACCTTTTCCTATTCACTTCCCAGGAATGTGGGTAGAGGAAAATTAATGAGGAAAATGTAGAACAAGTAGCTTGTTGTTATCTCTGACAAGAGAAAGCGAGAAGATCTGTACTTCTTGGCCAAAAAAAGATGGTAAGTTTCTGGATGGGTTAAGCTTTGACACTGTCCCTGTTATCGATTAGGAATAGAAATGAAGAGGGGGCTACATTTATGTTGCCCATTATTGAGAGATATGATCAGAATAGAAAATGATCCCTCCATGCCAGGGGTAAAATGAATGGCTTAATGGAATCACTGCCTCACTCAACTGCATACATCACTCAGTGAGTAGTTACCCTGAGCTCAGCATGATCCTGGCTAGCACGGGAGATAGAGTAGATGGAGCGATAAAGATGTCTGCCTCCTTCCTGCTGAGTCTCTGGAATTTAGTAGAACACACATACCCAAGAAACAGAAGCATACTGGCAGAGCAACCCAGGGTCAGGTGAAATAAAACATAAACACAAAACATGTAACTTGATTCCTTATTAGAATGTTGAACAGATGTGGATCAAAAGGAAAGAGTCAATCAGAAGACAGACACATTCTGAAGAAGCCCATTTTAAGCCTCTGACAGAGATGGAGGGCAAATGACTACTGGATGGTACTTCATGATGAGAGAAGACCTACCTGAGGCTGACATGGGCGTAAACTCATCTCAGAAGGGAGGCTAGCACACTGACTGGCTCAGGCCAGCAGAAGACCTTGGTCAGAGGTTATGAGTGATGGGTAGGGTGGGAGGCAAGAGGGAGGACAGCCAGGTAAAGGTGTTGAATGCCTTTGGAGGTGACCCTATATCTAATAAGACAGCATAAAGAAGTTATTAGAAAAAGTAAGATGAGATGAAGAACCTTTCTAGGATAGAAATACAAGAGCTCAGAAAAAGAATTGGTATGTGGGGACATGTGGCATGGGGGGAAGGTAGTCAAAGATAAACAAGTAAGGAGCTGAAATCACAGGGCTGGAAAGGAACAGTCAAGAAGTCTGAAGGGAGGAAGGAAAGGGCAATTAATGGAGAAGAAGACACTGCAGGGCACGTGGCATCTTCGCTCAACCCGTTATAATGAGGGGAGGGCATTTGAAATCCCCTTT
This sequence comes from Hipposideros armiger, assembly GCF_001890085.2. Lineage (NCBI taxonomy): Eukaryota > Metazoa > Chordata > Mammalia > Chiroptera > Hipposideridae > Hipposideros > Hipposideros armiger. The sequence goes on along the minus strand of NW_017732090.1, from coordinate 469,938 downwards.
GGGAAGGCTTGATGTATCACTAATGTGCACTGCTACAGAGCTGTCCTCATCATAGCTAAAGGAGAGGATGTCAATGACGTTCATTGCCAGCCAGACCGGGAACTTTTTCAGGCACAGACAGACTCCAAGCCACCATAGTATAAATCAACATGAAGCCAAACACAATAAAAAAATTCTTTAATCACTCACAAACAATGAGGAGGACCCAAATTTACAAGATTAGGGTTCAAGAAAATGAAGCAAGGTGCTGATCAAGGTATTTTATCAGTTTTCTGCTATCAACTATTTTCATTTTATTGTAGATATTTAAAATATTTGCATCTTTAATTTTAGAGGTCTGCATTTTTCCAGTTTCAAATCAATTAGCCACATTGAGATATTCAGAGTCCTTGACTGCATTCATAATGTTCATTTCATTAAAGCTCTCAAACATGCAGAGTATTTTCACTAGTCTCCTCCCTAGAGCCTCGTCAAATGTGAGATTAGCCACAGGGCCTCATCCTGAGAGTTGAAGGTCAGTTTCCAGACTTCAGGTGCCACATTCTGACTGCCCTGGAGACACAATGGGCTGGTGAACACCTGAACATTCTGGACATTCAGGGCTCTGTGAGAGCGCTCAGATGGACTATTTCTTAAATTTGATGGAAGTCTGAGTTTTTGTAAGAAGACAAGTTGGACTGTTGGTAATGTTTTCTTCTCTGGAACAATGATGCACTTGAGTTCACTTAAAGCGCGGCATTTGATCACATCAAATCGTGTTCGTGGAGGAGGTGTGTTTTGACACTGACAGCGTGGATAGAAAACTCGATCTTCCCACACAAGTGCAATGTGGGAGTTCAGAAGGACCAGTGACTGGCAGTGGCCTTGGCTAGAGTCACCTTCAACTCTGACTGTCGTGTAGAGCAGTAACTGAACCTCCGACAGGGAGGGGATGTTGACTTCCATATTTCCATGAACAAAGTAAATCATGTCAACCAAAGTATTGTGGAATTTGGATGACAACCGAACTCCACTTGACAAAACTAAATCAGGGACCTCTGCTTTCCAATCAAGAGAAAGCTGAACCAGATCGTGCTGGAGCAAAGGGTGATTAGTGCAGGCAGCAGCATCAGACTTGGGCATCAGGGAACCCAGGAGGTCACGGCATATCTGTTGACAGAGGTCTTTGTTGTAACAAAATACAGTGAGGAGGAGGCTCTCTGCAGAGCTCAGGAATCGAATGTGCTGCCCGCCAAAGCCAATTTGAATCTCCTGTAGTGCAGAAAGAGGTAGAGCATGAAAAATGCCCATGGAGCTCAGGTGATCATCTGACAGAACCAAAGCATATAAAGTTGAAGGAAGCAGGAGCAGACACGCTGGCTGGGGGTCAGGCTCTGCACAGTTAGCAACAGCAAGCCAGTAAATGCCTCTGACTTCGTGCATGCCACCCAAAAGTTCTGGTAGAGAACAAGCCACATGCTCAAGGAAGTCTTTTGAAGGGTATCCTTGGAGTTTCAGCATTTGATCTGGGAATTGTACAAGGTTCTGCTTAAATGCAGAGCTGCTTCTAGCATCTTCATACTCCAGGCGGACAACTGAGCTCGGCAAGAAACCTGGTACCTCTGTGGCTGTAGAGCCTGGCGCTCTGTAAGGCACTGTGCTCTCTGCAGGCCTAATGGCCGCTGCCTCTTCACTATTACTGCTGCTAACCTGATCTTCTGTGGGAAAAGAATGAGATTCTGATGACATCCAGGGTGACTTCAAGAGCGTGTCCAGGGGTAAATGTTTCATTAATGGCAACTTTTTGATGAATCTTGTTACGTGGGAGGTGAGCCCACTGGGGTCCCACAGGCTCCCCATGTGCCTGCCTTGGCTGATCACGTTTGTGCCAGCCTGTAGCAGGTAACTGCTGGTATCTTTATAAAGGTCTGAGAACCTGTGGTAAAAATATCCCAATCCAGTGTTTCCTTCTGTCCTGGTAGTTACCAGTGACTCTGGAGAGCTAACTTTTTTAGCAGATAACTCTTTTTCAGTGTGCTGCTCTCTATAAAACTTGGAGGCGGGCGCACTCTCCTCACTACACACATTTTCAGAGAGAACACAGCAGAGTAACTCGCTCTGGCTGGTCTGCTTGCTTCCACTGTTGACAGACACTCCTTGGGACGTATATTGCAGCAAAATCCAGCTGGACCTGATTCCCAAGCTGTGTTCATCTTTATGAGTCATCAGCTCACTACAATTTTCTGACGTACCCTGAAAATGTTCTGCATTGCTGGTGTTGCTTTCATTAAGAAAACAGATTTCAGATAGATTGAAACATCTTGGCTGAAATCCACCCATATACTCAGGATGACTAGATTTGCAGTCACTGCTTTGTAGCACCTCCTGTGCTGAGGGCTGACCTCTGCACTGCTGGCTTCTCTCTTGTGATGCTGAGGAGGAAGGTGTAGGGCCTGAGATGCTCCATGTCATGGGATCATCCTGCTCTATCTCCCTCCGCTCCTCTGTGCTGGAAGTGTCGGTGACATCTTTAGGCAGCAGCGGGACAAGACACTCTTTCTGTTCAAGATGTCAAAAACAGTTGAAATGGGGGTGTGGTAGCAGCTTTTGCGATTCGTTTGCACATGAAGATTCTTGCAGTCATTGGTTACATTGTGTGGATTGATTTGGAGGTTTAAGGAAAGCCTAAGCCATTCTGATTGATTGATACATGATTTAAAAATATATAATCAAATTCACACATAGAACATCAATTTCCATATTAGATTCCTTATAAATTGCTGAGTATTTTTACAGAAATACTTTGTATGAAATTGATCCACAGTATCCATTTCTTGGTCTAATATTTCATTTACTCTAAAATAAATCCTAAGACCTTGGGGTCAGTTTTCAAAAGGTCTAATTTAATTGTGAAAGATTCCATGACCATATAAGAGTCCATGTCCACAATATAAATTGGGATACTTAGCTAAAATCAGACAGATAGCAAGGCCAAAAGAAACTGACAAGTACTCCAACCCAAGTCATGTTTCTCTTGCCTCTTCGTTTGTTATAGGGGAATCCTTAATTGAATCTGCCTGGTTAGACTACTAGTACCATATCTACAAACCAGCACCAGGAAAGGCCAGGCACTATGGATACTAAGAAATGAAAGGCAATGTGTCCTGCTCTTCACGAGGTTTTGGCTAAAGAGATGTCCAGAGCACATAATGTCATTACTGGATGATTACAAGGAGGGCATGACAGTGGCCAAAGTCAGGTAAGCCTACTGTGGAACACCCACCCTTTCACCTCTCACTCTCTGTTCAGTGACGTAGGAACACCACCTGTAAGATTTATACCACATAGTAGTTTTGGTTTTTTCTGTTTTGTTTTTTATAATTTAAGAATATATGGGAAGGACAAGTCTCTCAGTGGAGAAAAATACAAGTAAACCCTTACAAACTGTATGCCCAAATAAACCTTGGTTTGACAATCCACCAGAGAAATAACTGAGAGTCATTTCCTTTGTCCTACTGCCAACTCAGTCTGTAAAAGGAGCTGGGTTTTTAAAACATTGAGAAATACTCAGTTTCATTTCCAAACCACATATCTGATTCTGATTATATAATTCTGCTTTTTAAATGCAGACCAAGGGAAAGGATACTGTTACGAATGAAAAACTGGGCAAAGCCCCTCCACCACAGCTACATGCCATTCAAATAAAGTCAAAGCAGTTTTCAACCTGCAGGATTCGTTTAATCTTTAGTCCATATAATAGCTTGCCTTCCCTATTAGCCATTAATCTCACTGGGACTTTAAAATTCTAATTATGCAACTAAACATTAAGAAAATTTAATCATATGAGCATGCCATAATTTAAGGCGACCCTATCAATCTGAAAAAGCATTACCTACCTCGTATTTTAGCTTACGTTGAATGGTGCCATTGTGAAGTTTCTCATTATTCTGAAAAGAAGATTTTAAAAAAAACCCTTATATTAAATTATAGTGTGTTCATAAAGTGGGGAAATTGATTTGATTAGAAATATTTATGGAACAAAATTCTAAAGAAACATACTTATTTCAATGACAAGACTCCTACAGAAATTATATTCCAGTGTAAACATGACTCTATCAATACATCTGCTCATAGGAGAACTGAACCATTTATTCTGAATCTTAAAATTCTAAGAATAATATTAAAAGCAAGATTTCCTTAGGATGCTTTTTATATTTACAGGATAGAAATGAAAGGTTTTTATTTTGATAAAAATCAACTTGTGGCAAATACGTACCTTCTCAAAGGTAAAATTATATTTCTACTTGGGATTATTGATCAAGCAAATTAAATACTTAATGGAAATTGTTTCTGTTTTTAGAGAAAATGGGAATATGTTACATGTAGAATTTTTATAAATCAAAGAAAGTATATACAGCATTTTAGGAAACTTTATATTCACTTAAGAAGTTCTCCCAGAAGTTCAAAACTTTAAAATAAATGAAGTTACTCTTGAACTAATACTATTCGTGAACTGTTAGGCTCCACCCAAGCAATATTTAATTTTTCTAGGACATTTGCATCTCAATTTTCTCACTGACAAACAGTAATAAAAGATCCTACCATCACCACTAATAACTTACTGAAAGGCTATCTTGAAAATCAATGACTGAATTACTTGGCTCCTCTAGCTCACCTTCATTATATCTGTGGATGTATCGCTGTCCTTGCCAATCTCACGATGCAAATCCTGAAGACGTCTTTGGACTTCTTCTTCAATATAAGCACTGACCCTGGAAACAATGGAGACTGGGGTACTTGAACACTTCTAACCACACAGGACATTTGAGATCTTTTTTGACTATGACCTTTATAACAGGGAACGTCCTCATTTTAAATGCCAAACATAGTAACATCTCAGGACCTTAAAACATTTTTCTACTTTCTAAGAAATCCAGTGCCATGTGGTCACTATCTGTGTTTTCCCCAAGTGAGAGAGAACTGGATGGATAACAGCATCTTGAGAATGGAAGGGGGACTAAGTGATCCCATCCAACTCTCTCCTGGATTTCCTTAGTAGAACCCCCGCTACAAGGTAGGGCAGAATCCTAGACACTGGTTTCTGAAGGCTCCATAGCCTCGAACCACTGAGCCCTGGTTTCTTCACACAGAAAAAAGTGATAGTTATTGCTCAGAACACGAAGTCATTTTAGAGGATTAAAAGTAAAAAAGAAGTAAGCATAATCTTTGCAAATCTTCACTATTCAGATGGAACAATGTCTAGCATTGTCCCTGTTCTGCCTTGTCTCTCCAACTGGGTTATCTGTACCTGGCCAGGAGAGAGGACATTTGAAAGGTCTCTATCTTCCAAAATGCTTGGCACAGCAACCAAGACAGTGGAAACCAGAAACAGTGGACTTTTGAGGCAATTGTCAACTGAGTATTTCAAGCCCCATTGAATGTAGGTGAAATTATATGAAGTACAACCATCCACCCAGAGGAACCAAGGAGACTACAGAATTTTATTTCCATCTAAAATCTTACATGTGAGGGCCACCCGAGCGGCTCAGTTGGTTAAGAGCTCGCTCAAAAGTACGAGCTCTGAGCAACAGCAGTTCAATTCCCAGCCCGAGCTGAGCTGCCGCTGAGCTGCCAACATGTGGCAGGATGGCTCAGCTAAAAAAAAATAATAAAAATAAATAAATAAATAAAAATAAAATCTTACATGTGGCTCAGACTGCCCAGATGGAAGTCTTACTCAGCTCCAAACTCTCCCCTCCCACAGGTCTACAGGCACTGAGTAGCTGAATTAATCAAAATGTACAGTTTTGCATATTTATATCTTACTGCACAAAAATAAAATCTGGTTCCACCTTTCTAAATACATGCATAGCCCTAAAAAATTTTTGTACTACTGACCATGGCAAAATGATTTTCTGAAATGCTAAAGACATTAGTATTTTAGGTAAAAAAGTCTGGAAGAATGGAGTTAGGGTAATAAAGTACACATTTACCTTTCAGTAATAAAGTACACATTTACCTTTCAGTATTGAAAATAAAATCATGTGCAACTGAATCTGAGCAAAGGCCACTTACAAATGAATTACCTCCCCAGACTTTTACTTAAAATTTAAACTAGCCTTGTGGAACATGCAGAACCAGATTTAAAGAGCTACAGAGGCTCATGCAATTCTGACTATATTTTGATATCCAAATACATATCTCCTAATACCCAGGGCTCAGAAATGCACAATTTGAAATAATCTCATGACATAGACGGGGTTTAAAAAATAATTAAGTTTCTTATAGGCAAAGAATGATTGAGTCACTTTATCTGAGAGCTCTAAGCCACAGAGCAATTGACAATGCCACCCAAGCTGAAAATAATTTTACTGTAGTTACATCAGATATTTATGTTATTCGTGATCATTTTGAATATACTGGTAGTTTTGTAACAGACATCATCTATTTGCAATCAATGACTTCTACAAATTAACTGTCAGCACAAGGTCCTTCTTTCCTAGTACAATTCAACTAACTCTATTTCTTTGTTCCTCTCATCTTGGCCTTGCATCACTCCTTTCTGTATTAGCTGGTTTCCCTGGACCTTCCAATTCTACCTTCTCATCAAACTCCTTGTACCAGCATTCCTTGGATTTAGTGGCCAGTTCTGAGGTCTCTGCTTCCCTTGAAATGATACCTCAACCCACCACTAGCCACAGACAGAGGTTGATGGAGACAAAGCACATCTCAAAGACACAAGATTACTTGTTGCCTTTGACAGATCCCTCCATATGCAAACTGGCCAATACGAGGTAGTGATTCATTAAATCACAACAGAAAAGTAGGCATGGCATCAATTTAATGTCCAGTACCTGGCATCCATCAGAGGAACCAGGTGAGATTCTTCAGCACTGGATGACAGGCTGGAAGAAGCAGCCTTCCCCTCCAAGGTCCCACGATGCCCTTTTTGAACACCATCAACCTCACAGATCTTTTGCTTCAGCTGCTGGATTTCATGTTCCAATCTACAGAGATGGGAGTTACATGAATATTCATCCATTAACGGTATTTCCTGAGAATCGTCACTGGTTGGAACATTATTCTAGAAATCATGGGGGATTCAGACACAAACGCTATGCAAACAGCTTTACCTTATAATAGAAAAGATGTCACATAACTATAAGACAACACATAAGATGATAATGGGTCACAAAAGGGGTTCAGAGCAAGTGTGATAAGCATCCAAAAGTTGAGTTTTACCTTCAAGGTCCAAGATATTCCCACTGTGCTCCAAGCAAATTCTCAGAGGTAGATGTGCAGGCTTCTGAGGCCCCTGCCCTGGCTTCAATAAAGCAGTTGTGTACTATATATCAGGAAAGAGATCTGTGCTTTAAAGAGTTTTTTAAAACCACCAATGTAGGAGAACCTTCATGATGAAGGTAGTTCTAAGTTCAAGCTTCAGAAGCCAGTGAAAATTTGGACATTTGGAGATGTGGTGGAGGGTTCTTCCAGATACAGAAAGCACTATGAACAAAGAGGCTAAGCCAGGAAAATCACAAATCCACTCTGGCTGGGGCAGAGGGTGTGAAAAGGCAAACCAGTGAGAGACCTAGGAAAGTAGGCGATCTTGAGAAACTCAGATAAACCATAAACTGTGGAACCAAACATGTATTTCCAATGATAAATGATACATCTAATATGAGGTCAAATGTCTGTAAGGCTGTTCTCCCACTGGCCAAGGCACACTTAAATCCAGGGCCATCAGGCTAGAGGACCAAGCTTGCCAGTAAATTTGGCCCCAGGGAACACAAGATCCAGCTAGGGGCTAGAATTCACTCGCTATGTGAACTGGGGCAAGTTAATAAAATCTGGGTCTCAGTTTCTTCATGTATCAAATGAGAAAGTCAACTAGTCTAATTTCCTTCAGCTCCAAAAATCAGGGATTTTATCTTCAGATGCTAACACACCATGATACTGCCTGCTCTCTGATGTCAACAGCAGCAACTGACTGCTCTATCTTGAACATGAAAGCCAAGTTCTTAAATATCAAAATGGGATTATGGGGTCACCAAGGTCAGCACTCATGGGTTCCATGGGAAGCAATGCCCTGCTTAACTCAGCCCTTCACCTGTCTACTGATTAGCGAGTACTTACTGAGATTCAACTTGCAGAGCACATAACATTTTCAAAGGAGGAGGGAATAAATAAATATAATAGAGTGATGTTAAGGGCCAGGTGGTCAGCCAAGAACCAGGTAACAATATTAACAGAGTCTCGGAGATCGGAAGGAAAATGAGCCGGATATAAGTAGGTAACTGCCGATGTTTATAATTAAGATGACGCCCACTGGAGTTGTTCAAAGACATTCTTGAGGGCTGGGACAGTGGAAGAGACTCCACAGAGCAACAGGGTTTGAGTGGGGCTCTGAAGGCTGAGCAGGATTTACAGAAAGAGTCACAGCACACATGAACAGGCCTGCCAGGGCAGCAGCTCTGTGATCAGCAGACAAGAGGAAAAGTGGTGAACAGTTGGGTGGTAAGTAGATCTATTATAGATTCAAGTTGCAGCTCTGCCACTTTCTAACTGCCTGACACTTGTCCCTGATGGTTATATAATCAATGGGTGGAAAAGAAGACAGAAAATGGATTAGATTTTGCTCATAAAGCAAGCTGGAAGGGAAAGTCAAGTTCAGTTGCACTGTTGTCCAATCTGGTTTCACATGAATTTAATATTTCACACTTGTGGAATTTCACAAGTGGACAAGTCAGGCTGTACGGCAAGCCCTGGCTTAGCCATGTAAACCCAGAGAGATAATAAAACACTAAACACTCACAGAAAACCACAGAAGCATCACAGCTAGAGCAAAGAGCTCACATTTGCTGTCCTACATTAGGTCTTAGCAAAGTCTACTCCATCAAAACACATGAAGCTAAAAGCCTCCTTCGTGTACCTGGAGGAATGCTGACGACCGGAAATCACCTCCATGGAAGTCACACTGTATCCGCTATAATAGAGTATTAACACTAACTGGCCAGAGAGCCAAGCCGGGTGACAAAAGCCAGGAACATCAAGCTAAAAGCTCATGCTGCATTCTTACTATACACTGCAGGATACAAATTGAGAGCGCGCCCTCCGCTACTTTAAATTTCCTGGGGCTGGAGCTTTGACCAGCAATTTCATTTACATAACATACCTGCAATCATTTTCTTAAACCTCCGACCTATTTCTCTGAAGTAACAGCATTATGGTTTTTGATTGTTATTTGTTGCCGTTTTGCCTGAGGGAACTATCAGAGAGCAACTGTAAATAGAATCCACAGTATAAGCAGATCATCTGAAAGGAGGTTGTCCTGACCTTTTCAGGCAAGATGGTGGATGGGCTCCAGCCACACCTCAGAGTAGGCCCTGCCTTATCACCGGCATGGCTTCCAGGCCTGGGCCAATGTCAAGCTGGGCTCCTAGAAGCAGCAGACTGGGTTTCTGTTGCAGACCCTCAAGAGTGGCTGTGGTTGGGAGAAATACTAGGGAGGGAGCAGTGGTCCAGGTGCTCCAACCTGGGCTACAGTTAAGATATCCACTGACCAGAGGTCTGGAGCTAAGAAAACACACAGACCCCTGATCTTGTCCACCCCTTCCTGTAAGGGTGAGGATACCACAGCTCAATGATGAAAATCCTGCCCAAGGTCAGCAAGGCAGATAGGGCTGGGCTGACCCATGGAGACCCCATGCAGGACAACACACTGGGTGATGTTTGCATTACAGGCAGCCCTCAGCCCTTCTGGGAGTCTTGGCATCATGTGTGCAGGGCTACCAGAAAAAAAGAGTTCTCAAATTCCTATATTTATTCATTTTGAGAACCTACTGTGTGAAAAGCAGGTAACGGGATAGGTAAAAAAAAGATAAATATTCTTTCTTTACCATGAAAATAGTGTTAGTTCCTGGTTTTATTTTTCACATCAACAGCAATATTAATAAATCATCATCAAACATGCTTGAGCATATCACTGTGTTCAGAATCATCTGGAGAGTTTTGTTTAGTTGTTTACTTTTTAATACAGTATCCCGGGGCCTCCCCTCAAATACTGTGAATCATCAGGGTGTGAGAAGTATTGTTTCCTTCCCTACCAGGTGTGGAAATCAGTACACTCTGCAATCTGTGAAGGTGGAGTCAGGGAGGGGGGCTTTACTGTAACTGGGGCTAGTCAGGAAGAAGACATGAAGCCATAGATGAGGAGGGGGGAGGGAAAGAGAGAAGGAAGCAGAGGAGGAAGGAGGAAGAGAGGAAGGAGGGAGAGAAGGAAAGAACAAACAAAGCGGGGGAAGAAGGGCAGGAGGGAGAGAGGGGAGACGGAAAGGGAGGGAGGAAGGAAGAAAATGGAAGGGAAGGGACAGACCAGAAGGGAAAAGGGAAAGGAAGAAGGAATCAAAGCTGGAAGCTTTTAGTGTTTCCTATTTATCAAATATTAAAACATATACATTCAATAAGTCAGTAGGGTAATGAACAAGGGCTTTGTTTTTGCTTGTGTGTTTGTTTTCAACTTGAGGCCAATGATTCTAAAACAAGGATCCTAAAGAGCAAGTAAAGAACGTTTAGGGGCATTTTTCTCAGGTTTGGTAAAATAAGCAAATGGGCTGTGTACTAGAGCAGGGGTCGGCAAACTGCGGCTCGTGAGCCACATGTGGCTCTTTGGGTACGTACATGTGGCTCTGAAGTAAAATTGAAAATGAAAATAAAACTATCCTAGTTTCATTTATAAAATTTTTAAAGGATATTATTCACATAATGGTGATTTCATTTGTTTTATGGCTCTCGAATAATTTGTAAATCGTTGTGAGGGACAGGGTTGGCTCTTCCGTCTCAGAAGTTTGGCCGCCCCCTGTCCTAGAGACTATAAAAGCTAAACGAATTCATTTTTAAGAAGACAGTGCGAGGCACACTCGGTGGGTAAAAGGCGCGCCAGCACGACGCTTTGCCACGCTCTTGCATTCCCGTCTCACCTCTCGCGGTCCTTCTCCAGGGCTTCCCGCTCAGCTTCCAGGCTGGCCTGGAGCCCTGATTGCTCACTGCTGCTGCTGTTCAGGGTGGCCAGCTTCTGCCTCTGCTCCTCGATCTCCAGGTCCAGGGTGGAGCGCCTCTGCAGGGCCGAGTGCCTCCTCTCCAGCCGGGCCACAGCAAGCTCCAGCGCCTCCCTATGCTGCTTCTCCCGCGACTCCAGAATCTCCTTTTCCTTTTTCCTCACCTTTTCTTCCTGACGTGCAATGTTGGCAGTGAATTCAAAGGTGGCTTGGAGCTTCTGCAACTGGCTCGCATTGGCTTGGTACTGAGCGAGCTGTTCTTCTTTTTCTTCCATTTCTTTTTCTACTTGATATAGTGTGTTGTCTAAGCCAAGAGGGCCTCTATCAAGGATTTCCAATGCTCGCTGCTTCTCGTCTAACAGAGTTGGCAAGTGATCCTGCAGGAGGAACTGGAGCTGGCGTTCTTTATGTTGCAGCCGACACTCTACTGGCCTTATTTTCTCTAAATCTTGAGCCACATGGGCGACATCTGTGACACTATCGTTATTTTTTTCCAACAACCTGAATTCCTCTTCATTTTCGGATTTTAAACGCTCCAGGATTTCCTGTTCTTCTTCGACCTCTTTTTTCAGGAGGTCCTTCTGCTGAACCAGGTCCTTCTCCAAGTTGGCGAGCTTGATGAGCTGCCTTCTCTTGAACTCTAAGAAATGCAGCTGCGCCCTCTCTAACTCGTCACCGTCCTCATCGCCCTCGGCCCGGGCTTCCTTCACCCGCAGAAGGGACTCGCGGATGTGGTCCAGGTCCCTCCTCTCCTCCTCCAGCCGCTGCACCTCCCCTCGCCGCAGGAGCCGGATCATCTCCTGTTTCTCACGGAGCTGCCCTTCCAGATGGGCAACGAGCACTACCTGCTCCTTTTCTTGCTCCTCCAGCCTCTTTTTCTCCAATTCAAGCTTGGCATACTGTTCGTCTTTTTCCCGTTTGAGTCGGTCCAGTTCTTGAAATATCTGGATCTTCTCGGCCTTCTCATTGTTGTTGAGTTCCTGCAGCCGTTGGAGTTCTTCTCTGACCCGGAGGAAGCTCTCTTCTTCTCGTTTCTTCTTCTGCAGCTCGATTTCCTGCTGCTCCCTCAGTCTTTCCTCTTCAAACTTCTCCTTCTCAGCGAGCAGGTCCTTCAGCCTGCTCTCGATGTGGAAGCTGCGGCGTTTGAGGTTCTCCTCCTGCTTGCGGATCTGGAGCTGGACGATTTCCGTCTCCTTGCGCTGACTCTCCACCTCCTGCTGCATCCGCTCCAGTTCCGCCTTGTCTGATTTTTGCTTTTCCTCCATTTCTTCTATTAGTTTCCTGAAATGCAAAATGTTGACGGATCATTTTTTGATCACTGTGTTCAAATGTTGCTGTAACTTTCCCCTAACTAAAATGTTCTGAAAATGAATATACAATATAAAGCCAAACCCTTCACTACAATAAAAATGAGGGAGAACTGTTTTCCTTTTCATTTTCAGCAGCAGGCTGTTGAATTTTTTTTACTCTGTAACTGTCCAACATATCATTTGCCTAATTTCTTGAAGTAGCCTCTGATATCATTTCTTTGTAGAGTCTATAAGCATAATGTGTTATGCATGATATAATTTTACAAGCCCCCTGAGCTCAGAGAGAAAGAACCATGCACAATTTAAATTTAAATGTGAATAATTTTATTCAGTCCAATGGCTACTAAGCAACAGAAATTCAGTTAAGAGATGACATTAAATAAAAATGCTTATGCTGCCCTCAACTCATTGGGGTCAAATATCAAAGTCAAGATAATCAACAGTTCATTGTTCCAGCTCAAATAACTACATGCTATTTAGCATTTAAACACTAGTTTAGGAAAAATGGTAATCACCAAATGGCCAAAATATTAGTTTATTAATACATAACATTGAAATTAACAGAGTCTCCATTAAAATACTTAAATGCATGACTCCAGGGGTTACATGTCATGTTTTGTCTAAAACAAATGACCCCCACTGGGTGCTAAATCAGTGTTTGGAGGTCGGGATGGCGGCCAAAGCAAGAACACAGGGTATGTAAGAGTATTGGTACATGGCCTCCATCTCCTGACCCTCAAAGGATCTATCATTTATGATGCTGGAAACTAATTTATCTGAACTCAAGATTCCAGAAAATAAATACCCAATTTGTAGATTATCTATGGCCTTAGTTTCTACTCCAATATCTACCCTTGGTTCATTTCTTGTATTGTTAAATAGGTCAGGAAAAAAAGAAAAGAATACAATTTTATCAAATAATTATATGCAGAACATATAAAAAACTCTCCAAAACACACACACACACACACACACACACACACACACACACACACACACACCCCAAAAGAAAAGTGAGCAAAGAATATGAAGAGGTGAATTAACTATACAGGGAAATACAAATGGCCAACTAGCATATAAGAAAAGAAAATATGTTTAAAAGGGGGGAGGCATAAGGAAGGGGAATTGTCATTCTTTCAGCTTTCTAAAAACTTGTCAGATATTTTTAAAGATATACCTTTAAGTTAAATTTAAACAAGTATATATTTGGTGTATTAAATTTAATGAGTATATTAAATTTGCCTACTGACTCTCCTTTTTCATAAGTATTTGAAAATGAACTATTTAAAAAATTCAAACATGAAGTTTGAAAAACTAACAAGCTGAAGAGAAATGACCTAGTCATTAGACATGTAAATAGCAGACACAGAGCCAGAGAGAGGTATTGAAACACAGATGAAATCAGTCCAGGACATTAACACATGAATCTGCAACTACAGTACTATTAAAACTCATACCCCACGTGGCTTACCTTTTACTTTCTAATTTTTCAAGTTCTTCACGCTGTTGCCGCTCAAATTCAAGTCTAATAAAATCAAATGAAAATGAGTCACTTTGCTAAAAGAGCTTTCCTCTCTCTTTTACTCTCTCAATAGTTATGTATTACAGAGCATCAGTTATTCGAGTACTATTTTTCATTACTATGGATTAGCAAATTCAAAATGTATACTTTGCTCTATGACCATGATTAGAAATTAACACATACTTTTGGGTGCTTGAATTCAGACTGAAAAGAACATATTTTACTTAAAGAAAAACAAACAAAACACCACTGTACTGAAAAAGCAGAGTTAAAGGAGACTTCTAAATGATAATAAGCATGTCTACTCTATGCAGCTTAGTTACTGATGAGTAAATAAAAATGGAGAATCTCTACCTTAGACAGATGGGTCCTTTTATAGGGCAAAGACTGCCAGGAGGTAAGTAGAGAAAGAGAAAGAGAGAGAGAGAGAGAGAGAGAGAGAGAGAGAGAGCACAGACATCAATTAAAATAATTAACCAGAAGAAACATCAGGAGAAAAGCAGTAAGGTACTTAAAAGCCAATAGCCATGCATAAATTGAAATGTCTTTTTATAAATACCACACTTCCCAATAATTTCTTGAAGCAAACACTTGAGTTAGCTCTGTTATGTTTTGCACACTTCCCATGATAATTATGGCACTAATAATAACTGAGTACCAATAATGGTGAACAGTAGTCACATTCATATTTTTACTACTTCAGAGTTATACTGCACGTAAGTTCGTCAAGATGGTCTTGTAACTAGTAGTTATATGATATAGGGATTACTGGGGGCTATACAGATCATGAACACATTTACCACAGTGGTAGCAAAATAAAGGGAGCTGGGCCCTTGAGAATTTTAAGACAACTTGCTAAACTATTGGTAACAAAAGTTGTTTTTTTCTCTAATACTAGATTTAATTACTGCAAGATTTCACTATTCCTATTAAACAGCATGGACTATAATTCTTAAACTTACACATGTTCCTGTTGTGGTAGACAGCAGATACATCTAACAAGTTGAACTATGGAAAAATGCACCATCAATTGTTTTCCTTGGAAAATGTACAAATCCAGATTGGCAACAATTACCTTCACAATAAGCTAACACACACAGAGGGTGCCAAAAAATGTATTGGGTTGTCAGAAAAGCCATGACCTATTTTTTCTGTTTTTTGTTGCAAAAATGCATCATGACTTTTCCAACAACCCAATATACACATTTTAAGAAAGGAAAACTGTATTAAAATTGAAATAGTCAATATACACCGATAACAAAAGATGAATACAAGTCAAGTTTGACTTCTGCAATTACATTACAAGAGGTGCTCAAAGTGGTTACCATCAGCGTCCAGACACTTCTGATTACAAATTACTGCTTGAGAAATGTTGACCAAAGTATCCACTTGTATACATTTTTTGGCACCCCCAGTATTTCAAATAGCCTGTTACCAATTGAAATTGGGCTAATATTGAGAGTAAGATGTCTGATGGCTTTTGTAAGCAGAAGTGAATGCCATGCTGAGAGATTTACACATGTTCGCTTACTTTGTCTTCCTAGCAAATTCTTAAGATAGCAAACAGTATCTCCATTTCACAGATGAGGAACCAAAACTCAGATATGTGAGAAAATCCATCTAAAGTCATAATAGTAAGAGGTGGTGGAGCCAAGATGTGAACCCATGGCCGCCTGCTTCCAAAATATCCTCAATTAATTCATTTTATGAGCAATGCTCCAATTCATCATATACAATAAAAGTATTAAATCCTTCATTAAAACTTGTCATTTAGGGTTATATTTATCTTCCTATCAAAAGAAAATAATCTGTAGATTATAGGCATTGCCACCCATGAGAAACAATCACATAAATATATGTATATAAAAAGTTTTTGCCAGTTCCTGGGTCCAACACATATATCACTATACTAAGTAGGTATAGGGCTTCATTAAAGTTAATATATGATCATTCTTTTTTATATAATGATAAACAGAACTTTGGGAATGTTTCCTAGTATATATTTTTAGACTTTGGTACAGTTTAGTCTTTCTTGAGATATTTATACAGTCAAAAAGAGTACCTGGATAAAACAATTTCAAAACCAGAGAATTTCCCTAATGGAATTGTCTTTATTTTCTATTTTTATTTTCTGTGAACAACAGTTCAGCGTGACCATCGGTAGATACTACTGCGACAATGTCACAAGCATGTGGTCATAAGCCAAATGCTACTCAGTGCTGGGAGACCCAAGTGCGAATGAAAGCCTAGCTATCACCTAAGGACTGCTTACGAAGTGCAGGCGCTGGGCTAGGCACTCAGCATGCAACACCCACACTTTGTTCCCTCAACCCTAGCAGGTTGACACATTTCTCATCCCATTTTATAGAATGAAAAACAGGTTTAGAGCAGTTAAGTAGCAGAGGAAGGATATGAATTGAAGTTTGGTACTAAAAATCTGTACTGCTGACTACAATTGTTGCTAAAGAGCTATATAGTTTCAGGAGGTCATAAAGTGTAAGTTTTAATATCTTCATCTCTAACATGACACTCTGAGTACCTACTTTTTTTTCTAGTAAGCACAGTGTAAGGCACTGTGCTAGCACAGAGGATACAACAGTCTGCACAAGAGATGTGCTCCCTGACCCCATGAAGCTCCCACTTTGTGACAATCACATAAATACAAGGGGTGCACCCAGTGTGTCACAAGCCAGGACTGAGGAGGAACTCAGAGTTATAACATACAGAACAGGGTACTAACTCAGAATTTGGAAGTGCCTAGAATCAAGGCAAGCTACCCTAGGGAAGCTACATCTAAGTTCCACCATTCTTCCTCGTGCATGATATAGAAATTCAAGAGAAGCTCAATATAGCCAGATCTTGACTTTCTATGGGGGAAGAGGGACGACATGAAGCTCAATAGGACAACAGAAGCCAGACAGGGAAGGGCCTTGAAGTTATATTAATAATGACTTTAAACTTGACCTTAAAGACGATGGCAGCAAAGTGCCTTGGAACAGAGTTTTTGAAAAATAGATGGTGTGGTGTTTTGTAGACGAAAGGTGGGAGGGGAACAATATGAGAAGCCAAGAAACAAATTAGGAGGCTGTTGTAGTCATGTAAATAAGAGATGATGGAGGCAGGACCTAGGATAACTGGGATAAAGAAATGGAGATATCGTCTGATATTCAGGAGGTTGAGTTGACAGAACTTGGTAACTAGCTGCATTTTGTTGGGGGTTGTGATGAGAAAGGGAGAGTCAAAGATGACCCTCAGGTCTCTGGCCAGGTTACATAGGAGGTGGGAAGGCAGAAGTGCAGAGAGGCTGAGCTAAGAGGTCAGTAGGTCTGACTGCTTACAAATTCTAGTTGTTATGAGACTATGTAATGACTTATTTAACCTTGGATTTGCTGAACTTTAATTGAATTTGAAGAAAATAACAAGCCTTACCTCAAAGGGTTATAGCCAGGCTCCAATGAGATACTAATACATGCAAAATGCCTATAGAGCACCTGTTGCACATATTGGGTGCTAAAGTGTTGCCTCTTACTGCTGCGATCCACTGAGATAAAAAGGAGCACTGGGGAAGGGGCCAGCTGGGGGACGGGGGGGGGGGAGTAGCAATGGGAGTTGTACTGGTGCTAGCACTCATGGTGGTGAGGGCAAGGGTGGGAGTTAACATCCACTGAAGAGTCACAATATATCTGGTTCCGCGTACTTTGCATTTAACTCTCACAATGGCTTGTGTGCTAGGGCCCATCGTCACCCCATTTTACATGTGAGAAATGGCTCTACTGCTAATAAATGGCAGAATCCTTCTTGATTCTAAAGCCTACAATTTTAATCTCTTCTCTCGCCTGCCTTCAAGAAGGTAAGCTCAACTTTACACATGCTGCATCTAATGATTCCAGAGTCATCCAAATTGAGCTGTCCAGTAGTCAAAGCTATTCAGGCCTTTTATCACTTGGGATTCACCAGCATCTAGACAGGAACTGAAAACAAAGGAGTGGATGAGGCTACCCAAAATGTATGTGTGAAAGTTGAATGAAGGAACTTTAGTGCGAAGTCTGGAAGCACACAGACACTGCTGTGACTAGCAGAACTGGCCTTCGGATGGGCTAGGGGTGAGCAGCAATTAAAAACATAGAGATCAGAACAGGTAGGCAGAGGAAAGGGGCATTTCCAGAAAGGAGGGATTGGTAGTATGAAGTGCTTCAGATGTCATTCAAGATAGAGCCCAAGGAGAACTCATTGAACTTAGCAACATGGAGGTCACCAGTGCTTTGGAGTGACCTTTGTGGGCTGGGGCTATACGGCAGTGGGCTGAGGAGTGAGTGGGAGAAAGGTGGAGACTGTGAATGTAGATATGGTGGAGTTTTCTTGGTAATTTTAGTTATAAAGGGGAGATGGTAGTTTTAGGATGATGGGTGCTTATTTTGGTAACTGGAAGAAACTCGTGTATATTTAAATCCCAGTATAAACAAGCCAGAAGAGAGAGGGGATACAAAACTTCGGCAAGGTTGGGATATCTCAGGGGACACTGAGTGGGCATAAGAAGAAAAAAATAGTCCAACGGCTAAGAGCTAGGGCTCCAGAATTAGCCTAGCCCAGATCAAATCCTGGTGCTTCTACACCTATGGAACAAGCGCTCGACCTCTCTTAGCCTCAATTTCCTCATCTGAAAATAGACTCAAAGTAATTCTAGTCCTTATTGGGTGGAGGATCCAATGCTGAGAAATCAGTAGTTAATAAATATTAGCTATGAATCCTATAGAGTCCACAGTACAGGTAGAGGAAGCCACCCTGAGAAAGGCAAAGGACAGGAAGGAAGGAGGAAAGGATGAACGTAAAGCAGACATGGGATTTGACAGTGTTGTTCTCTTACAGCTTCTGTGTTGTCTGCAGGGTCAGAAGCCAGGTTCTCTGCTAAGAATGAGGAGTAAGAGTGGTGGGCTTAGAGGCAGAGAGAACATGGAGATTATTTGTAACAGGTGAAGGGACGATGGGCAAAAGAACTGATACGGACATTAAGCAAAAAGGAGTCGCTGGGTATCACTCAAGCTTAGAGACGATCAATTTACAGAGGCACCAATCTCAGTGTTGATGTGGTTTTCTCTTATTGCACTGAGCTGAGATGCTCAGATGCAAGGGTATAGGTTCAGGGCAGGAAGACAGTTCAGTGGTTCTAGCTGGGACTCTGGCAAGCGGGAGAACCAAAGGACCAACTGAGGATTTAGGAAGAGGATGGCTCAAGTGTTGGGGGTGAGGACTTGACTGGAAAGAAAAGTAAGTGGGGGCAAGACACCGCATACAGGTGAAAGAAAGAAATCAAAGAAGTCTCCACAATGAGTTATCCACGAGGCGTCACCCAAGATAACGGTCAAGACTTAGAAAGATGGTCAAGCTTAGAAGGAAATACCTGGAAGGCAAGTAGATGGCAACAGTAAGGAGAGGCAAAGCGCAGAGAAGCAGATGCCAGAGTGAACGGATCAGGAGTGCCCTATGGATCAGAGAAAGTTAGGCCTGAGAGCAGATGGGGGAGGTACCCAGTCTCTGGGCTGATAAGCTCACTGGTTCCTCCTGGGGAGAAGATTTCATTTTACAACATGTGATTGGGATGGGAAAGGGAAAAGTATTTAGATCAGTGGCAGCTGTCAACCTGAGCTGCAGGAGGTCACAGCTCTGATCCCTCCTGAAGAGCAGTCTCTATTGAAAAGTTCTGAGTCAAGAAATCAGAACTATGCTGTATACCTAAAACTAATATAATGTTGTATATCAACTGTAATTGAAAAAAAAAAATTGGGTTGTCGGAAAAGTCGTGACGTATTTTTTCTATGTTTTTCATTGCAAAAATGCATCATGACTTTCCCGAAAACCCAATAAAATAAAAAAAGAAATCAGAGACATTATCCATTTTAATTCTTAATTAAGAAGTATAACTTCATTTCAGTGGCCTATTTCTAAAGAGGACAAAAATCTGATTGCTTTCTATAGCAGTATGTCTTGATAAATAATGACTCCTATTTCCTCAAAACTAAGAACAAAACAAAACAAAACAGGAAGATGCTCAGTCTTCACTTAAAACAAAGTCTCAAAAAGTCTGAGGAGAGAGTCATAATTACAAAGTTGGGAACTATATTTTAAATACGTGTTGATATGACCTATTGCTGATACTGTGTAATTTTTGTTAAATATTACATATTTGCTAATCATACTTTAAAATGCACCTTTTTCCTTTATCAATGATAATTATTCCAAATAGCAAGTCTCAATAGGTTGTAAAATATAAACGTGAGCGCATTAATATCAAGGAAAAATAGCAACTATAATTGTACTTTAATGTGGCTTCATTTTAAATAAGTGCCATTCACTATCTTACTTCACTGCGATTATCTTGACCCCAAATGCTAATTTCCTAAATGTTACAGTTAAAAAGAAAGCCAAAAAAGATGTAATTTTTACAGCTGTATTTAGCATTTTAAAATGACATTTGGAAATACATATACTGTGTTAGGTCCAACAAAAAAGCTTGGCATACAATTGATTTTCATGAGAAACAGCTTTTTTTTTTTTTGGCATTAAAAGACATCTAGCATTTTCTTTTTTTTACATCTAGCATTTTTAGGTATAACTGTACATCTTGTCATTTATATTCCTGTTATCATTGGAAATGAAGAAGCAAGGGGGGTGGGGATTTCTCACTTTGTACCATTACATTGAAAACGAATGGTGGTTATCAAAAAAGAAATCAAAAATTTAAATGAAAGCATAAGTATTTGAGTCCCAGTGTTGTCCCAATGGTGATTGATTTGGTGCCCCTGATGCTATTTCACTTTCTAAAAGGAGGAAAATGGCTACTCAAGTCCAGCCAACACTTGAGCCGGCAGATGTAAAAGGGGGTGGGGGCAGGGAGGGTAATGAAAGCTGAGCTCCAGATCGCAATGTAACTAACTAGAAAGGAGCTCTCACCCAGCCATGGAGATGAGCTGAAGGGGAGGCAGTCCCCTGCATGGATATTTTCAGTAGGTATGTGAACAGGTAAAGAAAAAACTCTTGGTCAGTGCTAGGCCTAGCTTTCTCCTCCATGATTCATAGGTTACAATCAACTACAGGGATGACTTCATGGGTGTGCAACCCCTGAAGCTGCACAGGGTCTGGCATTCACTAGATGCTCTACTGTCATGATATTGAAATATATGAACAGGAGGCCCCCATTTCATTATGCTCTGAGCCCTGCAAATGATGTAGCTAGTTCTTATCAAGTATATGTCATTTAAAAAAAAAAAAACAAAAAACAAAACAAAACCCTGCCTCTTTCCTGGAATGTTTGGTGGCATTCCTCAGACCAGATTCTGGTAAGGGATAGGCGGAAGGAGCTAGAAAGACTAGAATTCAGTGTAAGATGGTTCACCTCTCCCGGATCCTTCAGTAGGGATTTGGTTTTAACCACAGTGGGTTCTGTAATAGTTTAGTACAGAATGGCTGACCTTCTCACAACCCTACCACCCTCAGGAACTGGCAGTCAGTCTCAAGTCACCTTATAGATGAGCACATCCCAAGGAGACTGGGAAAATCTATCTTAAAAACTAAAGAGGAAGTTTGAATGTGGATGATGGAGTTGGTGCAGGTTCTGCCTAATCAAATCCCAGACCCTGAGAACCCTGACATTCTAGATGTTATTTAAAGGCTGTGCATAAACCAGTTACTGGGCCAAGGTAGGTGCAGGGAAACTCATGAAGGGAAAAACTGGCCATTCATCCAGACTCCCACTCTTCAAAGAAAGGCCTTGTGGTCTTTCCCAGGTGCATGGGAAAGTTCTCATGTAAACTTTCATTAGAAAGCTAAGAATAGCTGCTTTGTAGAGGCAGCTGGAAGTGCTACAGCACTCACTCCCTGTCTCCTTTCCCCCAAAATCATGGTGTAACACATCAAGTTATCTTACAGAAAGTGGCTTATATATTAATACAACTGCAATTCAAGGTTTATGTATCAAGATGGCATCTCACAATACAATTTAATCTAAGACATTGTGAAATTAAACCGCTTTTAGGTAAAAGTCAGAGTTTATAACATAAATATCCCTAGTACGCTGGGACTAGTTTTCTAATAAATTTTCAAATCCCTGGTCTAGAAAGTATTCATTAAAGACTTTCCATGGCTACAGAGAACATTTTGATGACTGCCAGATGGGAGGGGGATTGGGGGGATGGGTGAAAAAAAAGAAGAGATTAAGAAGTACAAACTTGTAGTTGCAAAATAGTCATGGGGATGTAAAGTACAGCATAGAGACTATAGTGAATAATACTGTAATAACTATGTATGCTGTCAGATGGGTGCTACTGGGGCAATCACTTCACAAGCTATATAATGTCTAATCACTATGTTGTACACCTTAAATTAATATAATATTGTATGTCAACTGTAATTGAAAAATAGAAAAAAAAAAAAAACTTTCCAGAATCCGATATTAAGCCTTTGGTATTGCAAATGAAAGTGCTTGAAGAAACAAAGTTCAGTATTAAAAAAAAAAAAAAAAATTAACAACAACAAAAAAACCCAGTAAAATTCAATACCATAAGCATTTTAATTGAGTTTCTCTTTAGCCTATTTCTCATAACAGTATAACTTGCTCTAATAAAGACAGCCAGGACCACAAGTTAAACTAGGAGACCTACCTGATCAAGCCATAGGATCATAATCGGTTAGAACTACATGGAGACTCAAGAGATCATGCACTGTACTCAGCACACACCCTTACACCCTGCTCCCCCCACTCCTACTTTAAAGGCTAAGAGACTGAGGCCCAGAGAGTTTTGAAGAGAGGTCCAAGGTGACCTCCTCTTTAGAGGAGCCAAGAGCAATGCCCACCTCTTTCTACTCCTCCTCCATTCTTTCTTCAACTCTGGAATTCCATCTCACCTTCTCAACCAAACCACGTAACTTTTACCCCAGAAATAGCTCCCCAAAAGATAAAAATAATTCACATTCCAGGATGTACCTCTCCCTGCTGGACAAACCAGAACAGTGTACCACCAGCAAGCTTGCTGCCACTTCATTCAGCCATGCATGCATCACTTCCAACAAACCTTTATCAAGCACCGCCTATGTGCAAGGCCGTGTATCAGACTCTGAGGGGAATACAGAACGGAAGAAGTGCCTTTCAGTCTTAAAAGTGAATTGTAAGTGAAATAAAATGCACATGTATATCAATCACACAGAATGTGATGAGCCCAACAAGAGAATTCCATTTTAAACAGGAGATGAGGTGGAGGGAGAACATTTATGGCTGCAGGGAGGAGAGAAGGCCTCCCAGAGGAGCTATTTTGTCAGAGCTGGGCCTTGACAGACGGACAGAATAACAATGGGCACAGTGTGATAAATCAGGGAAAATCTACTGGGGAAAAAAAAAATAGGAGAAGGAAGACAAAAGACATAAGCAAAGGAAGCAGTAAAGAGCCTTGTTTGGCTATTGCTTAGAATAAATAAAGAGAAGTGGTAAGAAATAAAACCTGGAAGTTAGACTGTGGGCAAAATGTCAGAGGTTAAGCTGACAGTCTCAGAGACACCTTCCTGGGCAACCTCTCCTTCCACTGCCCTGTGTAGCCCTCTACACAAGGCACAGCATTAGGTACAGGAACCAGTGGTTCATGCATCTATTAATTCTTTTGTTCATCAGGCCACTCATGCACCAGGCACTGTCCCAGGCACTGCGGGTGCACAAAAGGAACCAAGTCCTTGCTGGCATAAATCTTGCATCCTAGTGAAGGGGACAGCCAACTAACAATGACTGTGTTATGTGATAAGTACTATGAGAAAGAACGAAGCCAGGTGGGAAGAGAAGGGGACACTCAGGAGAGATCTGAATGAAGGCAATGACCATGAAGATGCATCTTATGTAAACAGAAGGGAGAAGCCAGGCCAATGACCAGGAGACAATGTGTGAGGCACACTGGGAACACAGGAACACCAGCAAGCATGGCGAGAGCCGATGGAACCAGGGGACAGTGATGGTATGAGAGCAACTGTGACCCAAGAGAGAGCCAGGGCCAAGACCACCCAGGGCCTACAGGTCACTGAAGGTGCACAGAGCCCTGTCTGCCAGGGCTACTTAAGGCCAGAGACCCACCTTACTTGACTATATATCCTGAGGCCCTTCTGCCAGGCACAGAATAGTGTTCAACCAATAACTGCTATGGATAGTGCTTTGAAGTCAGTGACATGAGGCTCAGAGCCAGGCTCAAACTAGAGAGTCACAGAGTACCTGGATGAGGAGGAGGTGGTATCAGCTAATGCAGAACCCTCTTTGCCTTAAGAAATAACAACTATTTTTGGGCCGGCCAAGTGGCGCATTGGTTAAGAACTGGCTTGGGACGCCAAAGGGCCCTGGTTTGGATCCCACTATGAGGGCCAGTGACACTGCCCTCCACAGCTAAGATGCTGAACAACAGCTCAACCTGGAGCTGGGCTGCCATGAGTCGCCTGCGACCATGTAGGCTACAGCCCCTGCTGCAGTGGGTTGCCATGGGCTACCGTGTGTAGCCAGCAGCCAGCGTGAGCGGCCAGCAGCCGCAGTGAGCGGCCGTCCAGAAGCCGGCGACTGATGTGCCTCGCCCGGGAAGAGCGCAATGATGGTGCCAACTTGGGCCAGTGAAGCAACGTCCTCCACAACTAGACTGAAGAACAAAACGACAGCAACTTATCTGTTCCCCTTCCCCCAATTCCCCAAGAAAATCTTTAAAAAAAAAAATAAATAAATAACAACTTTTGGTGCTTCCCACATTCTCAAGATGAAAGTAATTAACTGTAGCAAATGTAGAAAAACAGGTAAGTCCCTTACATTGAATGCCCCATCTTGGTATACACATATGCAGCCTTTAGCCTTCACAGCCATATACATGCACACATGAATGAGGGCCTACAACAGAGTCTATTTTGTAAACTTTTCCTCTTAATACATACCTTAGACAAATCCCCAAATCATTAACTATTATTCTATAACAGTTTAATATCATGCAATTCTATAATAGACATACACCATGACTTATGTAAGCAATCTCATATTGTTGAGCATGTACATGGTAGATGATTCTGACAAAACAGTTTGGTAGGATCTAAGCTGGGTAGCCTAAGGAAAGGCTGGTTTAAGAAAAGAAAAGCTGCACAAATTCTTGGACAGAGGGACAGAGAGCAGAGAAGGGAAGCTTGAAGATGTGGAAAAGAGTTAAAATGCACTACAGCTCCTCCGCCTTGACAATATATCGTTGAAGTGCTTTGCAAGTCTGCTTCACTCATTTGTACTCCTTTGATATTGCACATTGAAAGACAAAATGCTAGCACGCCTAATCAGGCTATGCTTGAAATGTGCACCTCCATATTGGCCTGGGGAGCACCTTTTGTATCTCCACAGGCCCATCTATCCACTCCCAGTTCGCCACTGTCATGTCTTTTCTTTTTTAGGTCTTTAAACCTTCCTTCCTTTACTTTTTACTTCTCTCTCTGTCTCTCTCTTCATTCCTCCCCTTGTTGCTTGAATATAAGGAGCAGCTGCCACTAAATAAAGAATCCAGATGGGTGTGGGTTTAGCTTAGAAAATAAGCAAGTGGGAAAGATTTATATAAGTGGATTAATTGCAACATAATCAACAATTTATGTGAAACAAATAAATATGCCCCAAAGTATTTAATGATTAAGTCAGAGTTACATTATGATATAAACACAGAATTAAGACTTGTACTCAGTGACATGGGAAAAAGCTCACAATAAAATGTTAAAACAAAATCAGAATATAAAACTGTATATCTAGTGTGATCTCAATACTATTTTTTAAAAATACTCTTTATACTGCATAACTACAATATCTTATGTACAATCATATATATATATACACTATAAAAAATAAGTAAATATTATAAATGTAAAGCAATCATTATTTTTTGGTGGAAGAATCATGAATGCTTGTGATTACTTTATTCACTCCTGAATGTTTTACATTTTTGTAATAAGCATTTCAATTTATGAGACAGGCTACCTGTTTCAAAATTTTTCTTAATCTACTCTGATTATAGCAACCATTTCACTTCCGTTTTGCTTCCACGAATCTCTGGTTCATTTCCATTTATTTCCAACAATGATGATGATTAACCTTAGAAAATCATAAGCTATAGGGGTTGTTGGTGGTGACTAAACATCTGATGTCACTGACGTGGGACACAGCTATTCGAGGTTAGAACTATGTTCTGTGATAAAAGGAAATGAAAGTGCCTCATCAGGGCACAGCAATTCTCTATTTCACACACACACACACACACACACACACACACACACACACACACACACACATTCAATCAACAAAGTAGGTGGATTTCTCAAACCGCCTACTTATAAATGGGAATACAGTAGTAAGAAAGTCAGACCCTTTTACTTTACCACTAAATATGCAGACCTAGAGTAGACAAATAGTTGTACCAACAGACACAACTACCAACTATTTAAAGTTCTACCAAGAATGAACAGCCAAGGAAATGAAATTTGGATTGGGGTTTGCAGGATCTCTATGAGGAAGTCATTTAAGCTGAGATTTTAGGGACTATGTAGGGTTTAGCCATGTGAAGAGCTGGTAGACACATGGATGAGTGTTCCAGGAGGAAACAGCATGTGCAAAGACCTGGAAGCAAGAATGAATAGGTACAACTGGAACCTTTTACTGAATCAGCAACAAGCTCTAATCAAATGAGTTAAAAGTACGGAGAGCTTATGGTATGTAATCAAGTGAACTCAATATGTTACTTGAAAGGAAAACCATGATGTCAGGTAGGACTAAAGGAAGTCTACTCCCTTCCAGCCTTGCCCATAACTACCATTCATCATTTCAGTAGGAAGTCTCATTTCCTCCGTTGACCTTTACAATTCAGCTTGCGATTGTGCATAAAGCGAGTGAAGCACAATGCAAATCTAAAGTAACTGGATAAAGATGAATTGTTCTTTAAATTCTGCAGCTCATCTTTCTGCCTACTTTGAAAACAGGAAACAAAGGGAGCTCATCATTTAAAATGGCTCACAGTGAAATAATATTCAAGGACAAAAACAAAAGAAACAGCAAAGTCAGTAATTAACACTAATCTCTGTTAATGGAAGGAAGAAACACTTCTTTCAGTTGCTTTCATCACAAGTTCCCCATGACTGTGTATCTTAACAAGCTTTTAAAGGCACTCTACTGCAACTGTAAAGTTAGCAAATGGTCCATAAAAAAAGCAAGACAACTGAGACAAAAAGCTGGAGAGAAAATCAGGCTTGCAGCAAAGAAAACTTTTGAAAAATGAAGGCCCAATAAAATAAAGCAGCAGAGATAAACACAGTAAATAATCATCAACTAAAACACAGGCTAACTACCAAATCACCAGCAACATAAATATTGCCAACTACATGTATAAAACTTTCATGCTCAAGGTCAGCAAGAAAAAATAAAAAAGATAAAACAATTTCTAAAGTACCAGAAAGTGAAAGAGGAGAGAAAATTGAACCTAGCAGGGTACTGTACATATAGGTAACGTGACCATTCCTAGCAGGACATGCAGTCTAGACCATGACCTCACCCAGGTGTAAATCTCACCAAGTGTATCTCCAGCTATGTAGAATCCTGTTTCTACATTGACATGAATTAAATAAAGGGAGAAACTGAATTCACTTAGTTCACATTTATTAGATGTCTATTAAGTTTCAGGTATTATGCTGGATGCTGAGTGAACAACAATTAGATTCTGTGCCTGTTTTCGGGAAGCGGAGAGTCATCCACAGTGAAGCTAAGGCTCTGCAAAGGGCGTAACCCCGTTAGTGATGTCTTCTGACTTTCTCCCTAATGTGATGTATACTTTCAGTTGAAGGGAGGAAGGAAGGAAATGGGGAGGGAGAACATAAGGAAGAAATGGGGAAGGGGTGGGGGATAGGAAGGAAAATGAAACTGTTTACTTTTCATATAACTGTTGACAGCTGGTGATTCAGAATCTAGCTCCTTCCAGCTTTACATTCTGAAATTCCATTCCTACTCTTACTCTGAAAGGACCAGGAAGGCTGGAGCTAACCACATGCAGCATTCTAGCACAGCATGTAGCTCAGCACAGGGCAAATGAGGTGTTTTGCTGAATCCTTGGTGATGATCAGGGTGTACCCAGGGCACACTTCTAGACAGAGCCCCTGTTAGCAGGATTCCCTAGTCTACTTCCTATGGATGCAGCTTAGAGCTGCATCCAGGAAGGTGTGCTTATATTGACAAAGTCTGCAGTTCAAGGGGATTCCTTTCCAGTTTGCAAGCAGATGGAAGCTCTGGTGGTGATATGGACAACCATTCTACAGAACAATTTGTGAACATGTATCAAGGACCTTAAACCTATATACATCCTCAGGTGTAGTATTTCATTTCTACGTTTTTTTCTTCCCTGAGGAAGCAATCATGGATAAGCACAAAGATATAGCTACAAATATGTTCACCCCAATTCCTTGTGATAGCTCAAAACTAGAGAACACAATGCCTAACAATAGAAGATAAGTGAAATAACCTATGGAATATCCATACAATGGAATATCACATGAATATTAAAATGTGGTAGGAAAATATACATGTAAGAAAAAGATATGTACGTGTGAAAAACTCTTACCAGTCCACTTTAAACCCACCTTGGTAAAAGAACATATAAATATATATAAGTATAAATGTATAGCTACATAAATGTGTATACATATATATACCCATTCACGTACACAGAGAGAAAGACATAGATGGCTAGATTGAAACAGGCAGAAGTATAGAATAGAGCAGGGATCAGCAAATTGCAGCTTGAGAGCCAAATGTGGCTCGGAAGTAAAATTGAAAAAAATAAAACTATCATAGTTTCATTTATAAAAATTTTAAAGCATATGATTCACTTAATGATGATTTCATTTGTTTTATGGCTCTCGAATAATTTTTAAATTGTTGTGAGGGACAGGACTGGCTCTTCCGTCTCAAAAGTTTGCTGACTCCTGGACTAGAACATAGAGCAACATGTTTAACTCCACAGTTAATTTCTTCTTTTTTACTTGTGATTTCTAAGTTTTCCATAATGAGCACATTCAAATAAAAAGTTAGGCTAGGGCTGGCTGAGTAGCACGTTGTTTAAGAGCTGGCTTGGGACACCAGAGGGCCCCGGTTCGGATCCCACGTATGAGGGCCAGTGACACTGCCCTCTACAACTAAGATGGTGAACAACAGCTCAACCTGGAGGTGGGCTGCCGTGAGTCGCCATCATCGGCGTAGGCTGCAGTGGAGCTGCAGTGGGCTGCCGTAAGCTACCGTGTGTGGCCGGCAGCCAGTCTAAGTGGCCGGCAGTCAGTGTGAGCTGCCAAGAGCTGCTGTGAGTGGCCGTCCAGAGGCCGGCGACCAATCTGCCTCATCCGGGAAGAGCGTAATGATAATACCAACATGGGCCAGTGAAGCAACATCCTCCACAACTAGACTGAAGAACAAAGGACAGCAACTCGTCTGTTCCCCTCCCCCAATTCCCCAATAAAAAAATCTTAAAAAAAAAAGTTAGGCTAAAAATCATTATCACTCATCTGTCTTCATCCCCTGATTGCTGGTGACTTCAGACCATCTTCAGAGTTAGGGGCCTTCCTTCCATAACTACTAAGGTCTGTGTTGGCCCTTTTGCCAATCAAATCCCATCTCAGACTGCTACACTCCATAAAACTGCTTGGATGGCTTAATAAATACAGGTCTGATTTTTTACTTCTGATTTTTTTGGTCCAAGCCCGGGTGTTCCTCCTCCTCAGAATTTAATTATTCAAATATATCCATTTAAATGAGCTCACCACTGGTTAGTACTTAGAGGGAAATAGTACACAAGTGAAAATTTCTTCCTTTATTTTCAAGACTGAAATGAACTTGGATTGTATGTAATTCTGCTTAGAGCACTTCCAAGAAGCTGTGAAAGCTTCTGTATCCTGCCAAATTAGCTGCCTGTTTGCAGTCTCAGAGCAAGACAGAGGAGCCCGAGCCATGGGCCTGATTTCTTCTTAAAGGCTGCGTCCCTGCTGAGAACAAAAGTTTCCCCTGAAGAAAATGATTTCCTGGCAGAGTCCCTGCCTGGGCGCTTCTCCAAAGTGGAGCTAACACCTAAAGGAAGTCACCAGGCTGCTTTGCCTCATTCCCAAGTTTTCTGGCCCCAAATACCACATATGTGTGTATACAAATCCCAGTTTCCAGGGAGCTTCAGATGTGGGGCAGCAAGTTCCAAAACTACGTTAGAAATGAGACACCCAACTTTTTGTGCCCAGTGGGGCTGATTCGGGTAAAATGTCCTTGGTTAGCAAAGGTTTCACTTTTAAAACCTCCAACTCTTACTATGATTCAAAGCATAGTTTTTTTAGCCATGTTTATTTGGAGAATTAATAGGTTGCCTGTTGAACAAAGACAAAAATCTGGTTGCTTTGAAAGTAAGTTGGGCCTTACTGGATACATTAATTTGTAAACTACATGTAATTCTTTCAGAGAGCTTTGGTCTAAGAGAAACTAAGTACTAAGCAGTAATTCTTTTAGTCTATTGCAAAAAAAAATAAATACTTGGCTGTATATGATACCAAAGAAAGAAAAAAAGATATGTTGATTTGTAATAGTTAAGAAAGCCACAAAACAGGGCCGGCCAAGTGGCTCAGTTGGTTAAGAGCTCGCTCAAGAGTTTGAGCTCTGAGCAACAGCAGTTCGAGTCCCGGCCCGAGCTGAGCAGCCGCTGAGCTGCCAACAGGTGGCAGGATGGCTCAGCTGAAAAAGAAAAAAAGAAGAAAAAAAGAAAGCCACAAAACATGTACTTGATAGTACATGTGTGTAAGGGAGAAACTCAAAAAGATATGGAGCAGCTAACCTAAAGAAAGTAAGTACACAGGGCCCATCTGAAGCACAAGGCACATGGAAACCCGTACATCATACATTCTGTGTGCGGAGAGCACGTCTGCTGGACACAATCCACAGCTCAACGTGCCCACTTTGTGTGAGCTTCTGGGGATTCAAAGATGAGGAAGACAAGGTTCCTGCCCACAAAAAGCCTACTGAAAAACACTCATAAGCATCAGTTAAATGAATCTGGAAAACCCTATGATAAAGGTAAGCACAAAATGCCTGCCAGAGAATACAGAGAAAGCATTTAGCTCAAACTGGAGAGGCGCATATGCTTCCTGAGGAGACAATTCCTATACTCAGCTTGAAAACTAAAGAGGACTGGCTCATGGAAGAAGAGTGGGAAGATACTACAGACAATTTTATAAAAAAGGTTTTATAGATAGGCTTGACCTCTAGAGAGGTGCAGAAGATCTGTTTTGTCTACTTAAACCCAAACGTCAAGTTCAAGGTGGAAAGTGGCAGAAGATAGTGTTGGAAAACAACATCATGGATGACTGTGTTGGAGCTTGGAAATCATCCCATAGGCACTGAGGGAGCAGGCTAGAGGCTGGGAAGAGGAGGGATTGAAGGAAGGAGAAGTCACCAGGAAGGGCTAAGGAGGGGTGCTGAGCTTCCCCTTTGGCTCAAGGTTGACTGGATTCCAGAGACAGGTCCATAAGTCTTTCCTCTGTCATGTTACAGAGGAAGTCAGGAATCACTGTCAGGGCCAGTGATATCACATCTTCTTCACTCATTCATCCACCTACAGACACTCAGGCTGTTTGCATATCTTAGCTATTATAAGTAATGATGCAATAAACATGGGGCTGCATGTATCTTTTCAAATTAGTGTTTTCGTTTTCTTCAGATAAATGCCCAGAAATAGAATTGCTGGGTCATGTGATAGTTCAATTTTTAATTTTTTGAGAAACCTCCATACTGGTTCCCATAATGGCCGTACCAGTTTACATTCCCACCAACAGAGCACATCCTCACCAGCATTTGCTGTTTGTTGGTTTTTGGATAGTAGCCACTCCAGCAGGTGGTTCGTGATATCTCATTGTGGTTTTGATTTGAATTTTCCTGATGGTTAGCAATGTTGAGCACCTTTCATATGCATGTTGGCCATCTGTATGTCTTCTTTAGAAAAATGTCTATTCAGGTCCTCTGCCCATTTTTTAATTGGATTGTTTGGGTTTTTTTGCTATTGAGTTTATGATTTCTTTACATATTTTAGATATTAACCCCATATCAGATATGATTTACAAACATTTTCTCCCATCAGTAGGCTGCCTTTTCATTTGGTTGATAATTTCCTTTGCTGCGCAGCACATTGGTCATCTAAAGAAAAAAAATCTCTCTTGCATGTTCTCCCACAGTGACAGGCAGCAAAGTTCTCGGTGAAAAGGCCCCATGGATTTGCTCAGGGTAGGGATGGAGACTGCTAAGGGTAGAGAGCTGGGAAGATAAGAGTCGCTATGGAGAGCAAATTCGAGGAGAAAAAAATTCCCAAGGGATACAGTGGGGCGTGATTTCCATCAAAAGACAGGAAAGCAGACTGGTGCTCAGGAACCTGGGGCAAGAAGCGGAAGGCGCCGTGAAATGCAAGAAGGGTCCCAACATCTTTAGCTAGAAGTAGTAATGAGAGTTTAATAAGAGACAAAGAAAGGAGGAAGGGTGGGGGGAGCTGTTACCGTTTATTAAGCAAATACTGTGTATTATGCAGTCATTAAGAAGGTTAAGAGCTATTTTGCCTAAGAGGGGGAAAGTATTAAAATCAGAAGGAGAAAAGTTTTGAAACAAGTCTGAGTAGGAGGTGCCTCATCAATTCTTTTCTAATTTCCGTTTGCTAAAACTGGTCCTACAAAGGTGACAAGTCAAATATGGAGTAAGGGACAACAAACTCTGCACTCTTCACCAGTGCTTAGCCACCTACTGATCACAGATTCCATGAATAGTTGGTGCCTTGTGAGAGGACTCACAACACTGAGATGCAGAGCACTGAGAGGCATGGGTCTGGACTGAACTGCACAGCTTTCTTTAATGAAAGACATCCCGGAGTAATCTAAGTGTCCCATGTGCAAATGCTACTGGTGTCCTGATTTCTGGCAGACTTCAAAATGTCTTCCCTGTGCACTAAATCCTGCTCTGAGGTGACTTGGCCCCTGTCCGTCTTACTGACCGGAGCCCCAACACAGGACTGGACAGATGATGGACCCTCAAACAGCAGCTGAATGGATGAGGAAAAAGTGGTAGAACTTGTGAACATCTGTTTTATTCACCAGGTGGTTTATTCAACCACCTTCATCCTGTGCTTTTGACAGGCTGCGCAGACCCCAGCTTTCCCCGCAGAGCATGTGGTGGCTGACAGAATATTCAAATGAACAGTCACTTATGGGAGGAAGTTCTTTCGCCTGGAGCCCAGTTTTTCAAGGTTGTACTCATTATCCTCCCTGCTTCCTGACAACCTGCTCTTCCTTCTGTATTTGATTTTGGCTGGGTAGCACGCAACCCTCAACCAATTATTTAAGCCAGAAAATGGAAATCGGCATCTTCATTTCCTACATCTAATTAATCATCCGGCCTCATTACTTCCTGCCCCAAAAACCTCTACAGCCCAGCTTTCTTCTAAGTTCCTTCCACTGCTGCCTCAGTTCAAGTCTTTACCTCAAGTGTCCTTCCCATCACTTCAGTGCCCTTGTGACTCAGCCACCAGAGTGATCCCTTCAATGCAAAGGTGATCACGTCTCTCCTTGGCTAGAAACACTTCTTGGATTCCAACCATTGATTGGATTTTGAGATACATATGAATGAGCTGGTTGAACTGAACTTGGCAGAGCTTGAGCGAGGTCATCAGGAAATTGATCCTTGTTAGGCTGACGTTCACCATTTGATTACTATATTTATTGGGGGGACTAAGTTTTGAGATTTTCTTTCTTTCTATATTTCCAAACACTATTTTCCATATTGGACATGCTTCAGAAAATGGAAGGAAAAAAAAAAAAAAGAAATAGCACAATGAATACCACCTCACACCCATCAGGATGGTTACTATTATTATTATTTATAAAAAAATGATGCAAAAAAAACAGAAAACAAGTGTTGGCTAGGATTTAGAGAAATTGAAACCCTTGTTCATTATTGGTGGGAATGTCAAATGAATGGTAAAGCTGCTTTGGAAAACAGTATGGCAGTTTCTCTAAAAATTAAAAGCAGAATTACTAAATGATCTAACAATTTCACTTCTGGGTATATACCCAAAAAACTGACAGCAGGGACTCACACAGTATTTGTATACTCATGTTCATAACAGCATTATTTACAATATGTAGAAGCAATCTAAGTGTCCATCGACAGATGAATGGATAAACAAGGTGTGGTTTATCCAATGGAATATCACTCAGCCTTAAAAAAAGGAGAAAGTTTTGATATACGTTACAACACGGATGGACTTTGAAGACATTATGCTAAGGGAAATAAGCCAGTGACAAGAAGACAAATACTATATGAGTACACTTACATGAGACACCTAACAGTCAAATTCCTAATATAAAAAGCACTTTGGTGATTGCCAGGGATTAGGGGCAGGAAGGAATGGGGAGTTGTAGTTTGATGGGTACAGAGCTTCAGTTTTATAAGGTGAAACGAGTTCTGGAAATTAGCTGCACAACAATGTGAATGCACTTAAAACTACAAGAGTGTACACTTAAAAATGGTTAAGATGGTAACTTTTACGTCAAGTGTATTTTACCACAATTAAAAAGAAAAAAGAGTGAAGAAATGAGTTACCAAATGCTTCTGAGTATATAGAAAATAATTCTGTTTTATTTGAGGCCATACATTTAAATCATAATCATAAGTTCTGAACATGCTAACCAGAATTTATGAAAATATAACACATACACAGGTACCATGAATGTGCCTACAGAACCTAACCTGCAGTCTCTCTCCTACTTATAACCCATCCTACCTAAACCCCAAAGTGCATCTCCCCAAAGAGCAGCCCTGTTGATCAAAACCAAACTACAAATCTCCATGCCCGGCTTTCAGCGTGCTCCCCAGCCAGGCATCAATCTGCAGGTTCTGATTATCTCTTCCTAACCCTGAGCATAACTCTCTCCTTCCAGAACCCATCTGGTTTGCTCCTGAAAGATTCTTCTCCCAGAATTTCTTCTCTGCAGTCTGCCTCTCCTACCTGCCAGTATCTCAGGGCCCAGCACAGAATCCAATTCATTTGTGAATCTTGGAGACAATTCTTAAGCAGAGCTGAGGCAAGTGACTCGGGATTCCTCAGGGGTGGGTGTCCAGGACCAAATCTTTGGTTAATATTCCTCCCTGCTTTGCTCTCCAAGCTAAGGCATTATTATAGACTTCTAACACCTTCAAGTCCTCAACTATGGAGAAGAAAGCACTAGACCAGAAGCTTCTGAGAGGCAGCTTATAAGCCCTGCTATCCCCTCCATAATACCCTTCCCCTGACATGGGCTCTGGCTATTCTCTATAAGCTATGTGTGGCTATGAGAGAGAGCAGAGCACAGTAAAAATTGGGGAAGATGTTATCATAGGGAAAAATGCTTGGTCTCCAGAAGGTTTGAGGATAAGTTGGTTTCTATGCATTAGGCTTATGGCAGAGTCCATGATGCTGGCTAGAGGTGATCTCAGTGTCAAGAAAGATTCCTTCTGGAAGTCTCCAGTTTTCTTTTACCCAACACATTACAAGGTAGAGCTACATGAAGAGAATCCCTTCCTAGGCACTTCCCACCATTCCTTTCTCACTGGACCTCCAGAAGACGTGCTACTTACACCACTGCTCTTTGTCCCGAGTCACAGATGGCCTTGCCTTCACTCTAAGTGGGTTCAAATGCAGGTGTCAGTTTTCCTAGCAGAGACAACACTGCCACTGCCACTGACAGATTCTCCACACACAGCAGACTCTCCATAAATATGTGCTGAACTGTTGAAGCATCTCAGTCCTACTTGTCCGTCTTAAGAAACTAACATGCTCTTGTATCTAAGCAGTTTATTATCCAGATTTAAATAACAACTACTTAGCCAGGGTCTAAGCAGTAAACATATATCTTTCAATGTCCTTCCAGCTTATCGCATGGTGCTTAATTTAGACTGGGAGTATTTACACTGTAACATCAAAAACGTATACAGAGCATGGCTATAGCTTTAATTCTACTTCATTTTGCAGAGTTGCTAGAGCAATCAGCTGCACAAGGTGTCTGCTTCTTATAAATGAGAGTAGGAAATTTTTCTCCAATTATGTTTTAATTCATGGGCAATTATTCTCTATAGCAGGTGACAAGTTTAGGGGAGCATGAAGTCAGGGAGATGAAGTATTAAGTAATTTTAATCTGAATTTTTACAAATGAGTATTATAGGGGTGGCAGAGACAAAATGTGTCTGTTAACTGAAGCCAGGTGAACAAAAGGCAAAATGGTAGCATCATATGCCTCTAGAACCGTCTTCTCAGCCACCTGTAATGCAGTCTAAAACAGACAGTTTCTCGCTTGAATGCTCTGACCACCTGGGTCTATTCCTCATTTTATCAAGAGGCCCTCTTCCCACATTTTGCGTATAGATCCTGAACATGACCTTGAGATTATTCCAAAACTGCAGTGTCATTTGGGAGTTGACCCACACCACAAAAACACATTCCTCTGCATAATATGCCATTTTCTGCTATTTCAAACACCCAATACCCAGGGAAATTTCCTTCTTAATCTGTTTGCTAAACATTTACTAAGTATATTTTGTAAATGACACTTTAAAATACAGAAATTAATAAGACAAGCCTTTATCCTTGAGAAACTTCTAATCTAATAGGAAAGACATTCACATAAGCCAAATTTTTACCCAAAAGGCAGCCCACGCTGGTCCTCCCTATCTTCCACACATCTCAGGAATGGACACATAGTCTTCCCAGTTGTTTAAATCCAAAACCTGGGAATCACTCTTGATTCCAAGTTACTCCATCTCTATGGCCACCACCCAGATCCAAGCCACTATCCCCTTTCCTTAGACTAAGGAAATAGCTTTCTAAATGGTTTCTTAGGGGCAGCCGAGTGGCTCAGTTGGTTAAGAGTTTGCTCAAGAGTGCGAGCTCTGAGCAACAGGGTCACCAGTTCGATTCCTGGCTCTAGCTGAGCTGCCGCTGATGAGCTGTCAACAGGTGGCAGGATGGCTCAGCTATTAAAAAAAAAAAAAAGGTTTCTTGCTGCTATGCTCCTTTCTCCCAATGACAGACATACATCCTACTTATAGTACACACATCTTCAGGTCACTCTCCTTCTTAAAACCCTCTAACGGTTCCCTAGCACTTAGAAAAGCGTCAACTCCTTCGATGGCCTACCAGGCCCTACATTAGCTGGCCCTTGACTCACCTCCTACCGCTCTTTTCCTACCACAGTCTCTCTACTCAGACCCTCTTTCTGCTTCTCGTTTTTAAGCCCTTGTTTTGTCCTCTGCCTGAAATACTCTCCTCTCTCCCTCTTTCTGCTGCAGGAGTGTCACCTCTCTCCACTCAAGTCTTAGATTAAACATCCCCTCCTCAGGAAGCCTTCCCTGATCACTCCAACAAATACTGCCCCAAGACTGTCTTATTTTATGTTAATTTCATTTTCTCTTTCTGCATTTATTTGTAAATTGCCTGTGACTGCTGCTCTCCCACAGCGCGCTATAAACTGACTTCATTGGTGGTGTTGGCAACTGTGCCACTGCTAGGACCTGCCTGCTTCGCAGGAGGGGCTCAGAACGGACTTGTTGAGAGATGAGTGTTCATTACAAAGAACAAAATAAAGATGACTAAATGTATCAATGCACCATAAGGAAGGGACACTTAGTTTTCATCAGGAGGAGAAAAGCTGGAAACAGCTTTCAGAAGAGAGATCTTATGTGTTATAGGACAAGGGAGTGCATCTTTAAAAGCACCCCAGGATCTGAAACTAGAAAGGAAGAACCCCAAAGGCACGGCTAGTCCAGGGGAATCTAAGCAATGAGCATGGTACCCAACATGGCTGGTGCTCAGATGCATGAAGGGATGCGCTGAGAAGAGCATAGTGAAGAGTCGAGTGACACACTAAGGGGGTGGAGTTTTATTTGTTAGACCATGGAAAGTAACTGAAAAGGGTTTGAGGATTAAAATTAGTACACTCTGACCTATATTTTATAAACACTGAGAAAAATTGTTTTAACTTAAAAACTAGCAAAGAACAAAAAATGGTATCACTTTTAAGAGGACCACATATTCTACTGTATTGGGAATAAAGAAGGATTTAGATCCATTTATAATCAAGAGAAAGAGGGGCTCACAGTTGGTGACCCTCTATCTCAGGGAATAGGCCGACTGCAGAACAATTTTTGACTTTCAAAGGCACTAAACAGCTATATAACATTTCCAAATGGTTTCAAAGTAGAAGGTACCACCATCAAGGATAATAAAGCTGGTGCCTGGGTTCCAGAATTGGAACTCAGTTCCAGGCCAGAAGACGACTCCAAGCAAGCACTGTTCATATCCCAGAACACCTGAATTAGTCCAACAATATTGAACAGATGGGTCACACTATGTAAACTGAAATTCACCCTACAGACCTGCATATTACATTAAAGTTAAACAAAGTGAGCATATGAATGATTCAACCTAGTCATGATAAAAAGAGGTTGCTAAAATTACTGTGAGGAATTAAAGACCTACAACGAAACATGCCTTCCGAAGTAATGGTAATCCATTGCTCTGAGGGGCTTTTACCAATATGCCTTATTTCAAGATTTATTTAATGAGCACAACTCTCCTCAATAACCACATAATAGATGGAAGGGCTGACTGGTACAAACAAAGGCTGACACAAGGGAGTCAACCGCTTGCTTATACTTCCAGAAGTTCTGGAGGGAGGGAGAGACCCAGGAGCCTTTAGCAGCCCTAGTGTTGCGCTATCTGGCTTTTTACATTTTTTTTTAAAACTCAAGCAAGGTGTAACATCTGGGCTTCAGCTAACCTATAAAAGAAAAAATCCAGAAAGATGATCAAAGGTCCCTGCCAATTTTAAACTCCTATGATATAACTACAAAGAAATTCCTTTGAGGCATGTCTGCTTTCCATGAACCAGAGAGAGTACTGACTTGCGCTGAAGGAGGGAATGCCATTGGGCCAGTGTTTATGAGAAATGCTGAGCCGGGCGCCACGGGCAATGGAACTGGCTCCAGGTCTGAATAAGCCCCCAACTGGAGAAAGGCAGGTGGTAACATGGTCAGAGTACAGGCTGGAAATCAGAGACCTGGACTTATACCACAACTCTAGCTACAAAACCATGGGCGAGCAAACCTACATAAATTCTATGTGAAATGGGGATAGAGTCATCGTGAGAATTAAGAGAGACAGTGGATACAAGGTGCTTAGCACAGTGCCTAGCATACAGTCGCTACTGAATAATGACAATTCTAGAAGATGTTGTCAGTTTTATTTCACTTATTTAGCTATTAGATTTACCTCCATTGGTTTACATGACATTCTCCTCATAGGAAGGATATCTTATGGAACCTCACAAAACTAGAAACGATCCCCAAAATCCTTTCATCTAGTTCCCTGTGTTTAGACATTTGCACTATTACCACCATTTCACTGATGAAACCACAAAGGACCTGAGTAGTTAAGCTGATTGCCTGAGGTGATCTGGTGATGAAGTCCATTTAAAACTCTATCATTTGAGTCCTCAGGGAATCCCCAGGGCTTGGAAGTTGTCAACATAATTTTCTGGACTATTCTGTGCTCTAAGAATCAAAGTTGTCTCTGTTATTACAATAAATTTATAAAATGAGATGAAAGTGCCTCAGCCAAAGAGAGATCGTGCACTGAGTAATCAAAGTGCCAACTCTAAAATATTAGACAGTTATGAAAATGATAATGAAGCCTGTAACAACCCTCACTAATGCTTATTATGCTGTTTAGCAAAATCAAAAAAAAATTCAGAATATGTAATCTCATTTATGTTGTGATTATAACTAAGTAAAATTGTGTACATATATAGCAAGGGCTGGAAAGGAACTTGGAAAATGGCTATGGCTGATTTGATAAGGAGGCATGATTGCGTAAGTTTTATTTTTAGCTAGTGACTTTAATGGAGCTGACACAATAGACACCACCACAGTGATAATCACAGGAAAAAGATACTGCTGTTCACTCACCCGGGGTTGTATAACATGACTGTGGAGAGGTTCTCACAGGACTTCGAGAGGTCAGTCATGGACAAGCTGAAGGAGGATAGAAGGCCACTCTAAGAGCAGACACAGGGCAGAGTGGTTACCTTAGCAGATAGAGGCCAGTGCTCTGGACTGAATGCTTTCAACTTGAGAAGCAATGAAATGCATACACTTTTCGATAGCATGCATACCAGCTGGTCTATCTGAGGATGGCACATCAGGGACAGTCTCAACCCAAACCCTCAGCTAAGCTGAGCAGGGCCCTAGCATGCTTAGACTGGGAAAACCAACCAGGAACTCCACACCCTGATGGTCTCCCCAACCATGCTGCATCAAAGTGGAAGGGAGGGCATGATCTCTTTACCATCCTCATTCCCTGGCAGGAGCACTGTCCCGTTATCAGCACCACTCAAGTACACTTCTTGAGTGATACAGACAGAGGGGGGACAGGTGAAGAGAGACCAAAAAATAAGGGCTTGACCTGCTTTGCTTCCATGGAAAGCTATTGGCAACATATTTTCTGCAACTATTGACCAAAATGGATCCTCCAGGAAGACCCTGGACTGGAACAGATAAGAGGCTTCAATGGTAGAACTAGCAGCCTGGACGAGGCTGAGGTTTGCAGCTTTCTCGTTATTTCCCATCTACAGCACTGGCAACCATGGGCAGCCCTTATGAAACTAGGCTGAGATGTGGGGCTGTGCAACTCTGGTGAAGGGCAAACACTTCCGGGTCGGCTGGTCAGGGCTGCAGCCCCGACTCTCCACTTGCTGTCTCAGGAACAAGTTTGTCTGTTTCTCACCTTTATCATCTGTGACATGAGGGTAGTAGCAGCTGCTGCACAGATAAAGCAGTAGAACATATGTGGAAGTTTTGTCCAGTGCCTCGCTCAAAAAAATGTTAGCTGTAGTCTTTATTATCTTCCTAAGTCTAAGGACAGCACAACGTCCCTAGGCAGATCTCGCTCCATCTCATTTCTTCCCCTTCTCTCTGGTCCTCTGCCCATCTTCCTCATCCAGCATTTAAAGTGCCCTCAGGATAGCCCCATCCAACCAAGATGAAGTCTCTCCCCATTGTCCTAAACTCACGCTCTGCTTCACACCCCAATCAAAAGCCCTATTTGATAGGGCTCAAAATAAAAAGTGAGCAAACTTTTGGATGAAAGTATTTTGACATCGGGCTAACTCCTAAACAGATGCTCATAAGTGGAAGCCACTCTCTACTTAATGCACGATGGTGCCCAATTCCTTTGTAGGGGTGGATGGTTGAAGAGAAGGATCTAGAAGGAGCCATTTCTCCTGCTCTAGACTTTACTTGCTAACCCTCCTACTTCATCAGCCAATCATCTGCTGGAAAACAAACTCCCTAGAATCAATCCAGGCTTCAGAATGACTTTTCTTTTTTTTTTTTTTTTTTTTTTTTTTTTTTTTTTTNGCGGCTGCTCAGCTCGGGCTGACCCGAACCACTGTTGCTCAGAGCTCAAACTCTTGAGCGAGCTCTTAACCAACTGAGCCACTCAGCCGGCCCCAGAATGACTTTTCTGGTGCTGTACTCCAGAAAATCAAGCTTCTAGAACCAGAGTGGAGATCCCCCAGCCCCAGCCCCAGCCCCAGCCAGATCAGAGTTGGCTCCTGGAGATTTCATGCAACTCACCTTCCTCTTCTCCCTGAGCTTGGCAGCCTCCTTTGGATGGTTAAAACGAAACATATTGGTTCTGCCCAAGAGGATCACAGCACCTGAGAGCACACAAAAACAGCAATGAGTTTACAGTCAGCAACCTAGTCAATTGGTAACATCAGAACATGGAATTTTATAGTTCAAATGCAATTTTCAGCGCACTATAAAACAATAAATATAAGGGGAATAGTCTCAAAAGTCTGCTTACATAAGCCACTTTTAAATCTGCAAATACTTTTATTTTTACAGCCAAACATTGCAAGACAAATATTACCCAAGACAAAGGTAATAGATCCAAGTATTAGAATATACATATTATGATATCTAAAACTTAATATACAGATAATTATACTTTTTATTATTGAGAGAAAAAAGAGGAAATCAGTTCTTCAAAGAGACGCTGTAATACCAAGCGAAACATATGGTCACAAATTTAGGAAATGTTTATTAATGCTGGAAAATTAGAAACCTCAAAGGAAAGCGCTTTTAAAAGAAAACATGGGGAAATTGACAAAGTACAGGTAACTATTACTAAAATCTCCCTCAGAATTTGACAGGAAAGAAATTGTGTACATGTAATGTATATTTCCATGTAAAAACACTGCTTCTTGTTGAAACCCTGTTAAAAGAAAAACTCCATTTGATTGGCTAGGGTCCTGCTTATTCAGAAAATGACTGCATAAGGGGGAAAAGAATTTGATGTAAATGCCAAAGGTAACAAAATTTTTGGGGGGCAGGTGGCAAATTTCAGCTCGATTAAGCAAATAAGCAGGCAAACACTTTCTAAGGTCAGAGCTCTCCAAAGCTGGCAGAAGTGCCAAGAAAGGCAGTGAGCTCCTTGTCACTGGAGGCATCTAAGGGAAGCGATGTTGCAGAAGAGATTCACTATCTTATCTGGTCCCATCTACACCTGCGCGTCTACCACATCTCGGAATGGACCCCCATGTCCAATCTTTGCCCTGAAAAAGAATGCAATTTATTTGTGAAGACACACATACTAGAAGTCAACCATGAAGCATGCCACGTGATGAGCTGTGGAGCATCTAAGCGATGAGTGCAGGATGTAGTAGGTGGGGACAGACTTCTGCACTAAGCAAATAAGCTGGGGCAGGTAGAGAACAAGAGCGGTGCTCTAATTTGTGGTTACAGCAAGGGCTGAGCCTTAGACAGAACAGGCCTGCTCTGTCTGGAGAGGGGAAGGAGTCAAATCCACCCCGAATGCAGGACATCTGAAACAGTAGCAAAAATCAATACTGGATAGGTGACACGGAAACAGATTCTGAGGACCTGGAGAACCAGGATGAAGAATTTGCACCAAAGGTCACAAATGGGTGACCAGAGAAAAAAAATCAGCTCATAGATGTGTTCTGTGTGTCCTGTGCAACGCTTAAAAGCCAAAATTATTACTTGCCAACAGTTAAAAATCTGCAATTTTCACATGAAAGTCTGAGTCTCATTCTGGATTCCCCTGAAAAATTCAGAAGATATGGTACGAGTAGATCTATGTTGCCACTTGGCAAAAATCCCTGGGTTGCTGATGGCTGCCGTCTTTGGACAAGACACGTGGCACCTGGTTGACAATAGTCACCAACCTCCCACTTGGGTATTATGTCCACCTGGGCCCTGCAGGTAATATCACAACCTCAGACAGCTGTTCTGGAGTTTCACACCTGTTATCTACCTGCCAATTCAACAAGTTGTCTCAGGTTCTCAAGAAGTTTCAGACTCAACATGGTTAAAACCTAATACATTTAGATCCTAACCAAGGGACAACCAAAGGGTTGATTCTGGTTGGGGTTATTATTTAGTGGAAATGGAGTCAGTCTGAAAAGGAGAACACAGTTTGAGGAGACTCAGAGGGGCAGCAGTGGATATTATCCACTCTGCAATCTGCTTATCCCCCTCATATAAAATTGCACTCATATATTTTCCAATTATGGAAAGGCACCATTACCATAATTAAGAATGGTGTTTCCCATGCCTTTTATGACTAGGACTCAGAACTATGTGCCACACAAAAAGTCAAAAGTTAAGCAGCCATGTCTAAGATATATGTATATTTAATGCTCTTAAAGTGACATTAGAGATTAATAAGGCAATCGCATTTGAGGAGTTAATTACATCTAATCCAATTCTTTTTTTTTTCCTGTTAATCAAATGCTCAGCCATGCAAGTTGAAAATTGCTAAAATATGTTAATGGAAAAATAGAATAGCATTTCAAAGACATATTTCATATCATATTAAATCACTGAAAATAATCCTGCCACCCATCTATTTGCATGAAATACATATAAAAATCCCTTTAAAGAGTTATAAAAGAAAACAAAACTACCCATGGCCATTCCTGTTTCCATCTAAATAATGTGTGTAAATTACTGGCACATAAAGAGGGCTCTGGTAAGGCTAGTTTCCTTCTATTTCCTCTACTGTATTCCTTTACTCAACAAACCTACTGACTAAAAGTTTGCTTCAATTTTACATGCTGCTGCTGTTCATTCGACAAATACTTAATGAACACTTACCATGTGCTAGTCGCTGTAAGGAGCACTGGGGATACAGAGTTGATCAAGTCAGATTTACCCCTTGCTCTTATGGAGCTTATAAACAAGTAGGAGAAAGAAGCAAACAACCAAATAATTCCACAAATAAATGCAAAGCTGCAAGTGAAGACGAGATATCCCTCCCTGTATTGAAAGAGCACAGAAGAAGGGGGTTGACTGCAGGAGAGGTTAGGAAAGGATGCCCTTGGGGAGGTGGTGCTTAAGACAAGCTCTGAGGATTGGGGGGTAGGGGAAGTAGCATATGTAA
Organism: Hipposideros armiger; assembly: GCF_001890085.2. NCBI lineage: Eukaryota > Metazoa > Chordata > Mammalia > Chiroptera > Hipposideridae > Hipposideros > Hipposideros armiger. The sequence continues at coordinate 425,498 of NW_017732090.1, read as the reverse complement.
AGGTCCTTTAGCAAGAAAAGACGATGATGATGACGAGTGACTGAAGATAGCTGCGCGTCTATAGCAGAGGGAACAAGGAGAGCATTGTACAGATGAGGCTTGACCGAGAGGGAGCAGACCACAGACAATCTTGCAGGATATAGTAAAGCATCTTGTATTTCATAGAGATGCAATAGGAAGACACTAAAGGGCTCTGTGCGGAACATTACATGGTTAGATGGGAGTTGCAAAAAGTTGTTCTTTCCACTATTTGAAGAATGAACCAAAGAGGACACGGGTAGATGTGGATAAACAAGGTAGGAGGCTACTATACTGGTCCAGGTCAAAGATGATGGTGGCTCAGAATTGGGGAGGAGGGGTAGACAAAGAGGTAAATTAACAAATCAGGAAGATATTTAGGAGATAATATCAATAGGACTCAATGATGGGCTAGATATACGAACAAGAGAGGTGAGGAAGATGTCTCCCTGGGTTTGGCCTGCAATAATTAGTTGGGTGAGGAGTTGTTCACACAGATGAAGAACACTAGAAAAAGACGAAGATTGGGTTAGAGGAGAAATCATGAGTTTGGTTTTAGACATAATGAATTTGTGTATCTTTGGCAGGCAGAAACATGCATCTGAAGCTCTTAAAAAAAAAAGCCTAGGATATCTATCAAGCTGTCTATCTACCATCTTACCTACCTACCTACTTACTCTCAAATATATATATATAACATATATAACATATATAACATATATACGTTACATATATTATATATCACATATATATAATATATATTATATCACATACTACACATATGTGTACATATCTAATACATGTGTGTACATATATACATATACATACAATATATATACACATATATCTACAGATATTAGGATATATGTGTGTGTGTGTGTGTGTATCTACAGATATTAGCGTATGTGTGTGTGTGCGCGCGCGCACGTGCTCACAGGTCTACATCACTCTCTCTATATATATTTGAGATCTAGAAGGAACTCAAATCTGAGATCTAATAAACGAAGCCATGTGTGTGGGGAAGTCACCTGAAGAGAGAATGGAGAGGTTGAAGAGACTGAGCACCTTGAGGAATGCTGGCTTTTAATGGCCAACTAGAGAATGAACCTGCAAAGAAAACAGAGAAGGGGCTGGCCATCAGAGAGAAAAGGAAAACCTCAGAAGCCACGTGAAGAAGTGGTCAAGGATGTAGAATGCTCCATAAAGATCAGCCAAGATGAAAAAACTGGAAAACGCCATTGGGTGTGGTAGCATGGAGGTCACAACCGGTCTCAGCGATCAGCGAGAGCTGTTTTGACAATGGTCAGAAACCAAACTAGACGGGCTGAGGAGTGAGTGAGAGAGCTGAGGAGCTCCTGAATCCAGCCAACTCATTCAAGAAGTTCTGTGTATGAAGAGAAAGACAGAATTGGTAATAGCTGGAGGGGGGTGATGGGCCCCATGGGGTAGTTTGTTTTTGCTAAAAGGAGACTCATGAGTATATATTAAAAAGCAATAAGCGAACTGAAGAAAAAAAAATAATAAATGAATGAATGAGAATGACTGATGGTGTAAGGTTTCTGGGTGAGACCCGGAACCTGTGTGCTGCCTGGAACCCTTGGGGTGGCCAAGGGCCAGTGACTGCTTAACCTCTCCAGAACTCAGTCTCCTCATCTAGTCACCAAACTGGATACTTTCTAAGGTTCCTTCTAGATCTTAAATTCTCTTTAACTATGAACTACTCCTTGATCTGAGGTTAATGTAATTAATCACAGCAGATGAACTTTTTGTGATGCACTTAATTTGTAACTTTCAGAGTATGTCTAAACCTTCTTGAAATATATGACGGCTTCTTTGAGATTACTTCAGGGCCTGTTAAATACTTAAAGATATAGAAATTCCAGATGGTCTTTAAAGGGGATGGAGGGGAAATGACATTGTAAAAGGGTAGACAAAGACACTTGTTAACAACAACAAAAGCCTCATTTAAATCTCTACATGAAACCACTGAAGCTGGTTTCACAGGATATTTTCTATTTTGATATTCCAAGTACACAGAAAAATATTAAACATGTAAACATTTCCAGTGATTTTTAAGGAGTACAATAATAACCATTAATGTCACTATTAATTACTTTTTTCAAATTTTATGTGAGATTTTCTAATTCTGCTAACTACACAAATAAAGCAACTTTTTTTTCTACTAAATGTCATACAAATGTTTTTGAGGTGATGATGTATGAATCATTTCATTCTGGGTTACAATTAATACAAGCATAAAAGACAACTGTATTCTCAAAATTGCTTGGTCCAATGTAATATGAGTTTAGAGGACAAAAAATAGGGGGACCTTTGAAATTCTGCTTCAGGGCTTAATACTGTAGAACCCCACCATCTCCCATACACAGGTTATAATGCACTGCTAAAGCATGCTCAGAAAAAGAGGTTTTCATTTTAGATACAACATTCAGAAAAGCAAAGCTCTGTCCAGGAACCATAATTCTCTGGAATGGTACTGGATGGGAGGTTGGGGTGAGGTAGGATGGGTGAAGTTCTTATTTCATTTCCTGATGCAAGCAAAACAAACTTGCTTGTGTGTGATAATTTTCCTTCTGATTTAAAATGTCTTAAAAATATTTATATTAAAATAGGTTCTGATGATGGCACCATTTGGGGGACCTGATAAAGAGAAAGTCTAATTTCCACTAATATATGCCAGTACTTAAGAACACATTAAAGAATATGTCCTAGGGCCCTGAACTCTTGTGACACTGACTTTATTATTTATGATACCTGTAGTATAGTAATTTTTCTCCAACTCAAAAAATGGCTTTGGGCAGCAATATGGTGAAGATTAAGATCTGCCATGGTGCCTGTGGCAGATAAGAAACTTTCATATGAATACTAATGAATTCAAACAGGACACATGGCTTGGGGTTGAAGGCTGGCTCAGATGATGATATGCACTTGGCATCAAGGGTAATGGGTGTCAGTATCAAAGCAAGCCATCAGGTCATCAGCTAGTATTTCTGAAGAATATAAAGGCACATGACGCCTTACCAAAAAGCCACATAGGCCGTCCTTTCCTTTTCAACATTTATAATTCAAATATGGGTTTACAATTTCCAGTTTTAGATAAATCACTTAAAACCCTTGTTTACTCTTGGTAATGTAAAAACGGCAAACTTAGATTATTGGACTCTGGAGAAGAAAGAAAACAGAGTTTCGATCTTTGTTACTGAGGTTTCCAAACAAATGATCCATCGAGAATGATTTGCCTGATTGTGCGAACAGGTTGAACTTGGAGCTTTGTAAAATTTAAAGATGCTCCAGTCTCAAAGCCAAAGAAATTTTTAGAAGTGTGAGGTAGGGAGAGATGGGGGATGATTGGGAGCTGATTTTTTCTTCTTCTTAAAGCCTCAGGGGAGATACAAAAAGTGTATATGGAACAGTCTTTTCCATCTGAAAGAAAATGTAGAAAGTATATGAAATAATTAGAGGGCGATACCAGACAGGAGGCAATGAAACGATAAAATCTAAGGTACTGAATGGAAACATTATACTAACTGGTCAAGCTATTAGTAATGTTCTTTACTTCGTATTTTTTACCAGTAACACCACTTACTCTCTGTTAGTAACAATCTCAATTATTCAGTTCTAGCCTCCCACACACTCCAAGCTGTCTATATCCCATTGTTCCTTCTAAAATAGTTAATGCAAAAATGTGTCCCTTCTCCCTAAGCTCCAACAAACAGTCCCTTACCTTCATCAACCCCTGCTCATCTCCAAGCCTCCATTCGAGCTACACAAACACTGTACTGTCCTTCACCTCTGCAAGCACCTAACACAAAAAATTCACACCATCAATCTGGGATTCACGAGCTCTACAAGCCAGGCATTACTCAGCAGCCATGGTCTCCCACTACTCCTGCTCCCACCTCAGCTTCTAGTCTTTATATGTTTCTTTACTACACACTTTGGTCAAAGCATATCTAAGTCACTTTTTCAACATGTACCATCATGGCAAATACATTCATTCACTTCAGAATTCGGCTTTGGGTAAAGTTCTTCTTCTTCGGCAGTCTAAAGCCACCCTATGGGAGAAATTTGGGTTCTGCACAAGATGGAATAAGCACATTCGAACCTGTCTCGCACACTGAATGCCACTGACCATGCAGGCAGCAGTCATCTGAGAGCCCTGCAAGGTAAACACTAGCAGGTGGACTGAAGAAGACCAGAACCTGAAGCACCACTGAACTGATGGTGAATTTACCATTTCTTTCCTCCAGTGTTCCCTGACTGTGCTTGAAGTAAACCCAAAAGCTGACATCAGTGAAAATGAAAGAAGTTCAGGAGAGCCCTCCAGTTCAGGTTTGAGGAGGAAGGAGAGGGTCCCCTGCCAGCAACAGCAGCAGAAGCAGGGGGCCCACAGATGTCTCAACCTGTAAGGGAAGGAGAAATCGCCCTCCAGTCACAGGAGCTATGGTCCCCGAGAGGATGGGGGAGACCCCTGTTGCTTTTTCCTCTCTCTGTCCTCTCACTTAGCCATGGACGTGGGAGCAAGTGCAGGAAGAACATGAAGAACAGTACGAAGCTCCATACTTCTAGCTAGACGACAGAAAAAGAAAAACGCTTGGGCGATGGTACAGAGGGAGAAGTTCAGGGAGGCACCCCCGTAGAACTGTTTAGGAACTCCTGGGTCATCCCCAACTGTGCATGCGTGGATCTGACCCTCAACAGCACATGACAACTATGAGAACTGAACTAAGATATAACCAACTGCTCAGGTCCCAAACTGGCCACTGGGTAGCACACACATGGGACAGACCAGAATAGCAGTGCAAATGCTTTGAACACTGAACTGGCATTGGAACTCAAATCACAACCCACAGAGGCTGACTGTAACTTATATCTGAATCTAACCAGGTCAACTGCCTGCTAAAACAAAACAAAACAAACAAACAAAACTCAACATTTCCCATAGAATTTACACAAGACCCAGAATCTCATAAATGATATCAAAATATCCAAGAAGCGATCTAATTCCACTCAGATAATGAAGAACTGGAAAAATCTCAACTTATATGGGAAAAAAAGATCAACGGATATTAATGCTGAGATCACAGAGACAATGGAATTATGTGATAAAGACTTTAAATCAGCTATTATAAAAATGTTCAAACATGAGAGAACACTCTTGAAAGGCAAAAAGGTTTCAACAAAGAAATGAAAGATACAAAGAATAATCAAATATTATGACTAAAAATATATTAACCAAAATTAAAAAAAAATAGCCTACTGGATGAGCTCAATAGCAGAATGGAGATGACAGAGAAAGCGGGTCAGTGAACTTGGAGACAGATCAATTGAAATGATCTAATCTGAAAAGCAAAAAAAAAAAGGTTTACCAAAAGTTAAAAATAAGTAAATAGAGCCTCCAAGACCTGTGGGACAATACTAAATAATTTAACAGTCATGTAATTGGAGACCCAAACAAAAGGAGAAAGAATATAATGAAGAAGAAAAAAAAATTAAGCAAACAATGGCTAAAAACTTCCTAAAACTGGAGAAAGATATAAACCTATAAATTCAAGAGGCTGGGCAAACCCCAAAGAGGTAAATGCCGAGACACATTGTAAAGCCACCCGATGGGATGTGAAGCTGAAAAAAATTTAAAAAGGAGCAGATAAAATATGAAAAATAGATGTGATGAACCAAAGAAGAGACTGAAAAATGGTTGTCTCACGCCCCGAAGCCTGGGGCACGAAGGAACTGACTTCAGTGTGACTAGCTTTGGTCAGCTGCTCTCATACTAGAGTGTGCATCAGAATCACTTGCAGGAGTTGGAGAAAAAAAAAATAGATTGTTGGACTCCATCCCCAGGTTTTCTGATTCATTAGGTGTAGGATGGGACATTTCAAAGTTTCTAGGTAATGCTGATATTGCTGGCTGGGGACATACTTTAAGAATCACTGGCTTTTGGGATAGTCTTTGATATGCAAAAGTATCTGCTGAATCACCCATGTGCAAGCCAGATTTGCAGGTCTCAAATTTGAAGAAGAAATCTAATGAGTGCTTATGGACAAGTGCAGCTGAGTCAAATGGGGGAGGGGGGTGGTCAGACACTGATATCTGCTGGCTTTCTGTAGTGTGTAAAAGGTCTCTTCTGTTCCCTAGATATCTTGGCTAAACTCCTAGAAGATCTATTTCCTTTTCTAGATCCATAAAAATTCTTTTTAAATTTGCTTCTGAACAACTCACAGGAGCCTGTCAGCAGATAAAAATTTTATCAAGGACTTCTGAGCTCCACTTCCCAGACAATCACCTGTTCCCTCTTTCTGAGTGCTTGAATAGACGCAAATATATTTTAGCACTCAAGCAGAACACATTCAAAGGCACCTAAGTGTAAATCCCCCAGATGCAGCTTCTGCAGCACTTCTAAAAGGACAGATGCGTATTCAGTGGCTCTGAGGAACCAGCAAGGAGACCAAAGGAGTTAACTGATACGAACAGAAAAATTAACTACATTTAACAAAGTTCACCTTTAAAATAACATTACTGCAAAAAGAAAAAAATAATAATCAAAATAAGAGGTAATATTTCCTGGCAACTGGAGGGCAAATGCTGAAATACTTTTTAAATTATAACTCAATTGATTTTTATAGCATTTCATATTAAGTACTTGGGGAAAAAAAAGAAAAATCTCAAGTTTGACAACTCAAAGCTTATGAACTAGACTCCATGGTCAAATTCACACTTTCTTCTCTAGCAACTGCCTCCTCTTTCTATGGAATCACCTATAGAATCATGGGAATGAGGAAAACTAAGTGTCAGAGAACATGGCAATTAAAGAGCACGGTTACATGAAACGCTACCTTTCCATGCACTGTTTCTGGAAGAACTCAAACAAAATAAGGAAAGCTTCATACACAAGGCTTAAGGCAACATGTATTATATATGTGATCATATTTAACGCTCATGTTATTAGCAAATGCATCTCATTTTAGTGACATTACCAGATAAAAATATTCCTGTAATTTAAGGCAGGGGAAGCACTATTTATGCAATCTGAAAGAAGAAAGTCTGCTAACTGATACAGGTAAAAATTTCCCCCCAATGGTGACAATCTGCTAAATATAGATAAATCTCCTATTAGTTGATATTCACAAGTATCTTAAGTGATTTAGATAAAGAAGTGGTAATTACTACATGTGCTTTTTAATGGGACAGCCAAACTAACACATTTCCAAATGAACAGTAATTTACTAATGAAAAGAGACATTTGAATATCAAATATCAGCAATAAACTGAAAAGTGATAGTAAAAAGATAGGGAGCTGATGGTAGTGCAGGGTGAACCAGGAATTCAGTCAAATGTGGAGTGAACATCGTTGGATCACTGTGACTTGGATAAACATTCCTTTTTTCTTTTTTCTTTTTTTAAGATTTTATTGGGGAACTGGGGGAGGGGAACAGCGTTGGGGAATCGGGGAAGGGGAACAGACAAGTTGCTGTCTTTTTGTTCTTCAGTCTAGTTGTGGAGGACTTCCTTCACTGGCTCATGTTGGTATTATCATTGCACTCTTCCCAGGTGAGGCAGATCGGTCACCGGGCCCCGGGAGGCCACTCATGGTGGCCTTTGGCAGCTCACACTGGCTGCTGGCCACTCACACTGGCTGCCAGCTACTCACAGTAGCTTTTTACAGCAGCCCACTGCAGCCTACACCATCGCAGGCGACTCACAGCAGCCCAGCTCCAGGTTGAGCTGTTGTTCACCATCTTAGCTATAGAGGGTGCAGCGTCACTGGCCCTCATGCGGGATCCAAACCGGGGCCCTGCTGCTCAGAGCTGGGGTCCCAAGCCAACTCTTAACCAATGCACCACTCAGCCGGCCCTGGATAAACATTCTTATTTTCTGTTCTTGATAGCTTTACTAAAATTGCTTCATGAATAAAAGCCAAGGAGTATGAATACACTGCTGTTTTATCTCATTTCCCAATTATTATCATGTTTTAATGAAGTCTATATACATACTTTTTTTTGCTTTAGTCTTTGTTCTTTAAAAACTAAAACCTTACAGATACAGTTGAATCTTCTGTAACCCTGCTTAATCAAAAGCTTCCCCTTCTTCTCCAGAGTTCCAGACTGAAGTGTCAACGAAGGTTGTTGCGGCCAATTCAATGCCAACAGGAGTCCCCAGTTTAGGGTGTCGTGGGGGTGGGGGAAGGGACTATGCCGTGAAAACAGCTCAATCATGAAATAGCATGGCTGTGGAGCAGCTCCAGGAGGCAGCCCGAAGGCGAAGGCTCCACTGTTACAACTCCAGTGTTACAGCTCTGGTGTCACAGCTCAGCTGGGAGACACAGCCCAGCTCCAGAGAAAGTCTTTAATAAAAACTGAAAGTGTGTTTCACTAAGGTAGAGATGAAGCTGGCTTATATAGAGATTTCCTTACCCCGGTCCCTGATTGGTCCATTCTCATGCAAACGAGGAATGCAAATCCTCACAGTTTGATTGGTTGGAATGGAGCAGCTGATTGATCAAAGATGCAAATGAGGATATAGCTGTGCATCCCCAATTGGGCAGGGCAGGCCTTTAGCCCTTTATTTGATTCACCAGCCTGTAAGCTCCTTTATAATAGTCAACTCAGACAGCAGGAGCACAATGTTGGAGGCCTGACAGCTCAGTGCAGCTTTCCCCTGAAGCGCAGGGAATATGAAAAGCCCTGTTTAGCAATGACTACTAGGCTCTGTTTATAACTTTGAACCCAATTAGCCACAAGGAGTCCTTTTTAACAGGCACATTCATTCTTGGAGTCAACAGTAGTCACGTGTCAGTTTCATTTATATCTTTTTATTTTTATGACATATTTTTGTAACTACAAACAATATGTCATATATTTTGTGCTTTAAAAGTGTGTTCCAGGTCTCATTTTAATAAGGCTCAATTAGCAAGCAAGGTTAAGTGGACAATTCTAACCTTTAATTTCTGAAGGACAGTACATGCTTTCCTCTTGATGAAATCTTTCAGTCTTAAAGTATATGCATTCAAAAAAAAAAAAAGAATAAAAAAGAAAGTCCTATCTTGCTTTGCTCATGTAATGCCTTGAAACACAAAGTCATCTTGCATTTCATTGCCCTAAGACTTTCTAATGACATTTATACTCACTGCACGGTGTTTTAACACTTTGAAACATAGCATTTTTATGTCAATTTCATTAACAGTGATACTGAGAAAGCTGTTCTGTAGCAGAGCAGAACGCCAGAGGAACTCAAGCCCATCAGATCTAAAAATCATGGCACCGTGGTAATAAAACAATTAAGAGCATCCCTCAGGGAGAGAAAAGTCTCACGATTAACCTTGAATGTCAATTAACACCACTACTTTTTTAGGACAAGTCATATCTTCAACATAAAAATCAAAACTTTAGTTTCCACTCATCACTAACTTAAACAGGCATATTTTTTAAAATGGACTTTCAATTTAGGTAAAAGTTTAAGATAAAAAAAAAACCATTTAATAAAAATACTGCACAGAAGATATATTTATTATTTATCTACCATGCCTCAATCCACAAAGAATTTGAGACATAATTATAGTTATATAAGCAGGGGGCAATAGAATGATAAGCAATTTCTTTGAACTAAATAAATTAATCATTTTTTTTGCAGGGGGGGGATTACTCCAATATTAAATATTAAGTTCTAGGCAATTCCCATATAAAACAGTATGTGCTCTAGAAGTTTTGTTTTCAAAAGTATGTTGTTTGGCACTCAGGACTGATTTTCTTACAAAAAACATCATTACACATAACAGTTTCCAGGCAATCCATAAGAGACCTATTTAACCTATAACATGGTAGGAACGGTGATCACTGTAGTCCACAGTAATCCGCTCAGTCTTCTCAGCATCCAGTGGCCAGGATGTGGCCAGTGTAAGCTCCAGAGAAACAAGGCTGGAGCAGGAAGAGTATAGTCTCATGGCCGGAAAACAAAGCCAGGTGGATCCAGCAGCTAATGTTGAAGTTTTTGGGCTAGTTGTTTTTCAAGCACTGCTGGTACTAAAGAACGCCCCCTACATTAATCCCAACCATACATAACTCCTTCTCTAATTTCCACAAACACACCATATTGCATTCTGGGTATCTAGAAGAATAATGCACAAGACTCAGAAACCCTAGAGTCTAATCACTAAAGTCTTTGGACCTCATTTTCCTCGTATGTTTTTAAATTTATATTCTTAAAAGCCCTTTGTGCTTGAAAAACCTGTAACGCTAACATGAAAATAGATTATGATAGAATGAAGGGGTTTTTCTCCCCGTTTTTGGGCAGTGATGTTTTTATTTGACGAAATTGCTGTATACCAGAAGCAATGTGTGACACGAAACGTTGTCATGATGGAGGATGATTTATGGCACACTTTAAAACATACCTTCTCTCAACCATAGCTCACACTTGACTGACTACACCAAACAAGTTGAAACTTGTCACACACTGTTACTAAGGTTCAACAGGCTGCTTCCCATACTGAAGATCCCTGCCTTTCCGTTGCATGG
>NW_017732090.1:405802-407328 GCF_001890085.2 Hipposideros armiger | reverse complement strand
TGAAATTTAATACATTGAAAAACCTATCCTTGATTCCTCCTGCCTCCCAAAGCTGCACGCTACCCCTTCTCAGTAAATGCCAACTTCCTTACTCGTATAGTTACTCTGACCAAAAACCATGGCTCTGCTTTGTTCTTCTCTTTCTCTAAACCCTATACATGTAGTGTTGACTCTACATTCAAAATATGCCCTCAATCTGATAGCATCAAGCTACCTGCACCACATTCCTCCCTGTCCCCACCATCACCTCAGTGATCCAGGCTACCACCACTCAAGACCCAACGATGGTACATGCTCTGCTCAACAGCCAGAGGGATATCAGAGCAGGCCATGCCTCAGCTCAGATGCTTTACGTGGCCTTCCATGCACTGAGATAACAGCCAAGGTCTTTGTAAGGTTCTAGGTTCTACAAAGCACTGCACAATCACATCCCTTGCTCCCCTCCTGCTCTCATCTCCGGCCACTCTCCATTTTGCTCACTCCTCTCTAGGAATCCACAGCTTCTCGTTGTCCTAAACTGGCCAGTCTGCCTCTACCTCAGGGTTTAGTCATTGCTTTTCCTTCTGCTTTTGTGGTTGCTGTTTCTTCTGACATTGTCTATTCCTCCACTTCTCCTAAAGCAGAGTGTCTTGACCTNCACCGTATTTTGTGATCATATCTCGTATATTAAAATCCTTCAAGAAATAGGAAGAACTAGATGAAAATTTAAGTAGAAGACACATACAGAGTAAACAGAACTCCCAAGATGGAACTGCAACATTTTTTTCAAAATGAGAACAAATCTAACTTCTCAAAGGATATTTTGGAATAAAATGATTCCAAAATTTCTTCGAAAAAATCAATAGGCATGAATAGCAAAAATCACTCACATGAGAACAGAAAGCATATTATAACATAACAGGCATTAAAACTGTGTGATACTGGTATAAAAGTAGAGAAATAGAGAGTACTGGAACAGAGTGGGAAGCAAAGAAGTAGATATATATGCTATATGTGTTTTCATTTTCGGTAAACAAAGTTTCTTCAAAAGGGACATGGGTGTAGGGTGGAGGAAGGTTATAATAAATGGTGTACCAATGTCAGGGAAATTAAATTAGATCTATACAGAGCAGTGAACCTCAGATGTATTAAACAATTAAATATTTCAAAATGAAACCATGAAAAACATAATTAAATCATGGAGAAATAACAGAAAATAGAATGTTTATTAGTTCTGTGGCAGATTTCAAAATTATCAAAGAAGTCACACAGAAAAACGGTAAATTAAAGCAGATGATCCCTTACACCTAGGTATGTTCAATAAAAAGGTTGCTTTTCATGATGTAAAAAAATAATAATAATAAAGCAAGTGAAAAGTAGATTTAAAACATATCAAAGTAATATTTAAATAGAACATTATAATATTAGGAAAATAGCTAAATGAAATATGAGAAAGTGGTTATAAGGTTACATGGAGCACACATTCAAATTAATCAGAGAAAAAATACATTATTTATTTCCCACAATTCTGTCAGCCAATAGTAAAA
>NW_017732090.1:400653-403437 GCF_001890085.2 Hipposideros armiger | reverse complement strand
TGATATTAGCAATTTATTTTCAAATCCTTCTGAAGTTAAAAAAGTTCTTTGTATTATTCTTGCAACTTTTCTATAATAATAAAATTATTTCAAAAGAAAAAAGATTTCAGATCCTGTATGCTATAATTCTAACTTTTCATTAAAAAATATAAATTAGGTAATTAAATTACTAAACAAAGCCATTGCGTTAAGGTTTTGCATTGGAAGTGTACTTTTTTAACTTAAAAAAATCTGTTAAAGTCATATTTCCATTACAGCAATAACTTCTAAGACAAATACATACATGTTTAATTCAACAAGATAGTGGGTATTATAAAGAAGTCCTTCAGCAAAATGAAAGAGAAAACAGCATAATGAAGCAGTCTTCAATCTTTTAATACTTAATTGGTAACTAATTCTAAGATCCACATGTTCCCCCATTACCTAGCCAACTTGTTTTCTAGCAACAATATATATAAAAAACTCAGAAAACCAGAACCCAGATACCTTGATTTAGGTGTGTGGCCTCCATGATCTGAACACCATTCACAGAGCACTGAGACCCACTCAGGGGTATCAGAGTCACCGTCCCCCCAACATTTTCAAAGACACAGTGCTCACTCTCCAAGTCGAGGCCATGAAGAACTAAATTTAAAGAAAAATAAAGGAAAAAGAAAAATTTTACTTTGGTATCTTACGCAATGATTCCTAACCCTTATTTTTTCCCCATATTGAATACTTTCCCTTTTCTATGTAAATATTGTGAAGTGAACATTTATGTTCGTTGAGGAAATTGAATTTCAGGAGTTCGTGGCATTAACTGATAGAAATGAAGGTATCCCTTAAATGTTACCACAAAGGGTTTGTATATCACCTGTATAAGGAAATAAGTTCTGGGATGTTAATTTATTTCATCTTCAGGGAAAAATTAGTTGAGTAATTTGTTTTAAGAACACCACTGAGTCACTCTGTTTGATGCTGAATAAATTTTCTTTACCAGCCACCCAAAGGTCACAGTAAAATGAAGGGAACAAAAGGGCTCCATGGGTCAAGGACTTACTATGACCTCCACATTTACAGGCACTGTGTTCCAGGAGTGAAAAAAAGGTGAATTTAGCATGGCATGGATCTTCGGAAGCCCAAGGAAGTCTCTCAAAGCTATACTGGGATGCATAATGCTATAGCCTGTGTCAATTCTGGGAGAACTGGACCTCCACAGATCTCTCAGCACATGTGGCTGCTAAGGTTTACCTAATCACATATGACGACCTGAGTTATTTTTTTAATGACTGGCTAGGCATGGATATGAAGTCCTGTCAAATAAACCTACATGGTTTTAGGCCCAGATCTTAGCCAGATTCTCACAAGTACAGATGAAATAGCTCCCACTAGTCTCCACAGAACTGCACTATTGAACTGCTCTGTTCACAGAAAACATGTGTTCTTATCACTCATAATCATTTATAGCAACCTCAAAGGTCAAACACATAATTTAATGATTAAAAGAGGCCTGATGCCTAGTTCTACTCAAAAACAGTTGAACCTAAGAACTTTCGGGAATTGGTTTTCAGCTCTCCTATTTTCACAGGAAATAGTAAATACATGTAGGAATATGCAAGGGTTGGCTTGATTAATAGCTTACACTTGGCAAGAAAGCAAGTTCATCACCTGCAATTCTAAAAACAGCTGAGAAGATATAATTCTTCCCCTGTCAATCCCCACCTTGCCACACACATATACAGACCACCACCACCACCACACATTCCCTAAGTTATGCTTTTAAAACCTGGCAAGCCCTCACCCTGCTCAGGCTGAATCCCTGGTAATCTGTTTGCCTCATTGAGACTTTCAAGAAACCTAGGAAATCATGCCTCCATAGGTGTGTATGCTGTATCTGTGTATCCTACTTTCCATCATCATCTTTGTGCAGGTAAGTGTCTATAACCTTCCCTTCAAGGGGTCTTGTATTCTTTACCTGTGTTTGTTGGCATATTTTTATCAACTTTGTCCCACTGTGACAAGAGCATGGTGATTTAAATCACTGTACTCCTGGAAGACATGATGGAGCATAGAATGCATGTAGGGTGGGGGGAAAGAATTCATAGTTCCATTTTATTCACTAAATTAATTGTTATTCATTTGTGTTGAGTTAGATATTATAGAAATACACATACTGATAAATACTGTATTTGAAAAAGTGTTTTTTTATAATTACTTCATGTTCATCATTCAACAGAAAGTTCTTCATTAACTGATTTTTACAATCGTTGGGAAGAGGAAATTGATTAAGATTCTCACCAATATCTTGTTCTGTTGAAGCATCTTCCCTACCAACATATGTCTGACCTTCCTGGAAAGAAAAGTCAAGTAAAATTTATTAGTAAGATTATGAGGAATGGTCTGTTTCTCCATTTTTCATTTAAGTCCAAGCAACCTGATGACCAGTGGGCTAAGCAACATCCCAGAGAAGGCCACGGCAATGTCCCATGTCCCAGGGAAGACCACTGCCTCAGTGCAATTAGAATTCACTGAGACTCTGAAAAAAATACCCAATGTTGCCAGAAAATGACAGCAGAACTCCTGGGGCTTACTGTTCAACAATGGGTAGGCTCCTATTTTGGCATGCATCAATGACTTTCCCAGGACAGTAATCTCACTTATTTTCCTGATCCTTTCTGGTGGGTTTCCCTTCCAGTGGCGAGAGGTTTCTTTGTGTCTAAAGCTGGTTTATGAAAGCCCACAAAGCACAGCACACTACAATTCTCATTTTAAGCCATGGATGAGAGAGAGGATACCAAAGTCAAG
>NW_017732090.1:364457-396158 GCF_001890085.2 Hipposideros armiger | reverse complement strand
GGGCAGATGAATTTACGATTAATGCTGCCCTAAAGCTCTATGACATTCAAGCTGCATTCACTACATGATATTATAAAAGTGTCACCTCATAAAAACTAAAAATGACAGTTTAAATCATTGCTCAAGTGAAAAAGTGATTTCAGACAAAAATTTCTATCATATATAAAATATTTATTGAGTGGCATCTACTGTTATACATAATTTATGAAACACCTCTTTGATAAGATGGAATATTTAAATAGTAGGTGATCCCTCCAACTCCAGGCACACTGGATCCCAAAGAAAGTGATAAAATATGTCTAACTGCACATACTTTGTATTGAAGCAAATCTTTTGGCCACCAATATTTGCATTAAAAGGAAACTATGGCCTGACTAAAAGTGTCAAAACATAGAATCAGCTTATTTTAAACATTATATTCATTCCATTTGCAACTAATATGTTCAATATGTTTCTCTTCAACCTTCGAATTTAAAACATATGTCCAGTGCTGGGACAATTGCAGCATCATTTCTGGCAGAGTCCAGCAATTGAGGTGAGCTGCAGGCAGGGCTACCCAGGTGGGATGGAAGAAGGCCACACGCGGGATTGGCTCACTGGGAGCATCCCATGTAACCACTATACTCGTGAGATTGATATTGGGCAGGAATTCAACCTCTTAATCACAGCTACGTCCTTCCCATCTATCCCTGTGTCTGACAAAACTCAACAACTTTCCTAAATCAGTGAAAAACAATACAAAACTTATTAACAAAAATCTATTTTTCTGTCTTGTGAAGCCTACCTGAGAGCTAGATTTTGCTTGGGAGATATTGAGAAAACTTTGACAATGTGTCTGAGCTACCAAAAGTAAAAGCTCTGTAAGATTAGCAATTGTGCTTGGCCATGGAAGGGAATGGCTTCTTATCATCCACGGTGGCATGGATGGACCTGGAGGGTATTGTGCTGAATGGAGCATATCAGACAGAGAAAGACAGATGCAATGAGATTTTACTTATGTGGAATCTAAAGAACAAAATAAACAAACAAAACAGAAACAAACTCATAGATACAGACAACATTTTGATGGTTGCCAGCTAGGAGGGGTGTTGAAAGGTGGGTGAAAAGGGGAAAGGGATTAAGAAGTACAAATTGGTGGTTACACAGTAGTCATGGGGATGTAGCGTATAGCATAAGGAATATAGTCATTAATATTGTAATTATTACAATTAATATTGTAATAATATTGTAATATTGTAATATTGTAATATTGTAATAATTGCGTATGGTGTCAAATGGGTACTAGATCTGCTGGGGTGGTAGATGGGAGGGGGTTGAGGGCAGGAAGAAAAAAGTGAAGGGATCAAAAAGTACACATTGGTAGTTACAAAATAGTCATGGGGATGTAAAGTAAAGCATAGGAAAAATAGTCAATAATACGGTAATAACTATGTATAGTGCCAGATGGGTACTAGACAAGTCAGAGGGATCACTTATTAATTATATAAATGCCTAACCACTATGCTGTACACCTGAAAATAATACTGAATGTCAATATAAACAAATAAATAAAGTGAAAAAAGAGTAGAAATTGTGTTTCCTCATACTGAATGTATTAGGTGACTACAGCTGCACAGGGTACACAGTAGTCACTCAATAAGTGCTATTATTTGGCACTATATGGAGTAAATAATTTTAAGTGGAGATATACTTTTTTTTGATAGCCAAGAATTAAACGTCAGAATATTTGGAGAACCGGGGTCCTGCTGCTCAGAGCTGGCGTCCCAAGCCAGCTCTTAACCGACGCACCTACTCGGCCAGCCCAGGGAGACTTTTATAAAAAATAAAATTACGGGCTGGCCGAGTGGCACGTCAGTTAAGAGCTGGCTTGGGACACCAGAGGGCCCCTGTTCGGATCCCACATACGAGAGCCAGTGACACTGCCCTCTACAGCTAAGATGCTGAACAACAGCTCGACCTGGAGCTGGGCTGCCGTGAGTCACCAGCAACACGTAGACTGCAGCCCCTGTGGCAGTGGATTGCCATGGGCTCCCATGTGTGGCCAGCAGCCAGCGTGATCAGCCAGCAGCCGCAGTGAGCAGCCGTCCAGAAAGCCGGCGACTGATGTGCCTCGCCCGGGAAGAGCGCAATGATGGTGCCAACTTGGGCCAGTGAAGCTACGTCCTCCACAACTAGACTGAAGAACAAAATGGCAGCAACTTTTCTTTCCCCTTCTCCCAATTCCCAGCACCGTTCCCATCCCCCAAATCCCCAATAAAATCTTTTTTAAAATAAATAAATAAATAAATAAATAAATAAATAAAATTACCCTCCAGCAGAGCTGCTTTTTATTGATTTTTTTTAAAATGCATGTGATTTTATTTAAATTTAACATTAGGAAAAGTATTTGCTGAATTTCAACCAAATGTTCCTTCACTAAAAGAGATATTTCCTAAAATATCCTTCTAAGTTAAGACATTATGAAACATATTTAGAGGTTGACAGTACTGCACATATACATTTTTCATAAAAGTTTTGGTTATAAGCACCATTACTCGAATTGGTACATGTTTGAAAATATCTGCCTCCTACCCTTATACCTGAATGACATTGGAGCTGCATCAATTTGGGCTACATGCTGAGTCATACTAACTGTCCCTCAAAACACTGAAGACATGGTTTCACTGTCTTCCGAAATTGAATGCTGATCTAAGGAAATATGAAGGTAATCTGACTTTCAGTCCATGGCAAGTAATTTGGTTTTCTGCCTGCATCTTTGAAAAACTTTCCTTTATATTTGAAATTCAATAGGTAAATAAGGATAGATCTCGATGTTAAACATTCTGTACTCTAAATTTTCCCGGAACATAATACATTCTAATCTGCAGACTCAGTTCTTATATTTATTTGTTTTTCATTTCATGAAAATTATCTTGTTTTTTTATATTTTCTGTTTCACTTGGTGACTGTCTATTTTGGGGATACTAATTATCCTTATATTACATTGTCTTTGTCTTCTTTATCTCTCAGCATCTGATTGCTTTACTATCTTGATCATTCACTTGTGTCCACTGAGATTATCAAGCTTTTAACTTGTAGTAATTTGATCTCAATGACATCTATTGTTTTCCTTGATAGCTCTAACATTATTTATTAGTCATGCAATGCATGTTGTTCTAGACCTCAAAGTCTATCTTTAGGTCTGCAGTCTCTCTTTTTTCATCTCAGTCTGCTTTTTATTTTCATCTTGGTTTACTGAATCCCTGTTTCTCATTAACCTGTTCCATAGAAGAAAGCAATTGTAAGGAATTCCCTCTATGCCGTGAGGTATGTTTTCATCTAGATCAGGATATTTTGTCTTTTGCACGCTTTATTCTTTTTCTTGTATTCTGTTTGTCTGTCCATTTGTCCATTTAGCCGTCCATCCATGGCTACAGCTATGTTTATATAATTGCCCTACTCTTTTCCTTCATCTTGTGTATGCTTATGTTTGTCTGTCCAGAAATTCCATATGCTCTAACACAAGATGGGCAACTCCTTGATTCTTGTCATATCTAGGATCTTTCTAGTTCAAACCTTGTGTTCTATCCATTCTTCTCTTGCCAGATGGAATGACAGAGGGCCAGGAAATCTCAGCTGAAGCACTGTAAAAGGCTTTGAGGTCCTGGGCTCTGCCCTTGCTTCACAAAGGTGATTAAATATCCTCTACTGAGCTCCTTACTTCTTCTTGAGAAGAGGTCCCACTCCTGCAGGGAAGGTTGCTCTCAGGCTTATTATTTCACCTTCACGAACAGAGCGAGTCAGCATCATCCCAGTTACCACCATCAGCCATTTCTATGATTCCTCAATAAGAATAGGAAAATCAATTTCTTCCTCCCTGATTTGAGCGTACTGAGGAGGGTTTTTTAGAATCTTCACTCATTCAGCTTCTGAGGTGCAAGCTTAGGAACACCCCTTTATAACCTTCTCTCTTCCTTAGCGGCCAGCTCATGACTTTTTTCATCCAATTCCTATTAGTCATTTTTTACAGTGTTTCTGCTGCCATAGGATGTTTGTCTTGCTATTTATTATCATCTACTACTCATTTCTTTGAAACCTGTGATGTCATCTCCAACTGCCTCTTTAACATTGAAGTCAAGTATAGGATTTCAGCAAGCTACAAAAGGAAAGGAAAAAAAACAAAGGGTGCTTCTTTGGGTTTGGGGGATTCCTTGAAACAAGAGATGGAGGTGGAAAACATGGGCATATACACAAGGAACCACTGGACATCCAGTTTAACTAATAAACCTGGAAAAAATGGTCTGAAAAGCCAGGCAGATGGTCATTATTTGATTCAGAAACTGGGAAGACACTGAGAATCTCAAAAACGGGAATTGGTTGATACTTCAGAAGATGAATCTGGCACGGATGTGCAGGATGAATAGAACCACAGGAGAAAGGGAAGCGGAATTAGAAGGAAAGGGAGAGCTTAAGAGACACTATAGGGGGAGATGGCCTCCAAGTGACAATAAATGACAATTAATTTAGACTGACCTTAAGTAAAGATTCTTCTCAACTGTTTTACATCTTCTTCTTAATAACAAATAAGGAAAGTGGAGAGTTTGCAAGAGTTGCAGAAAGTCTGATAAATACCCAAAAGACTTTTATTGCCAGGAAAAAAAAAATCCTGACATTTCTTAGTTATACTTCCCAGACAGCAGCAAGTGGGTATTGCTGATTTATTAAAACTCACTCACCAATTTGAACAGCAAGTGTCATCAAGTAATTTACATGTTTCTTTTATAATATACAAATGATAAACAGTCATTTTCGATACAAACCAATTAGCTCTGAAATCCTGAAAGCATCCCAGGGCTGAGACCACAAGCTGGCATTCACCCAGAAGTGAAGCACTGTTTCTTGTACATTCTTTTGCACATAGAAGGAATCCTGTCCATCCAACAGAGAAAGGAAACAGTCGCCAAGATTACCAGGCAGTCAATAAAGCTGCACCTGTGACCTGCCCTGACTGCCATGCTGTCTTCCTCCACCCTTTGTCCATGCAACCTGAGCAAGCTATGATATTCCTCCAGGAAATATTCCTTCATATTCCTCCAGGAAATAACTTCTACTTTTGCTATGTTCTCAAAGAGAATGATGAGGTGAAGAAAAACAATATTTGCTGGCTAGCAGCATGTTCTATGTTCCTGCAAAGCTGATCGGTAACATGTAATCCTTCATGTGAGAGCTCTATTAATTATGCTCTTTCAATCATAATCAGGTTTAAAAACACATACAGAGAGAAGCGAAGGAACACTCTGTGGAAGTTAAGGACTGGAAATCTACTGAAACTGAAAAGCTCTGGCAGATACCACAGACAAAGAGGCAAGGGAGGAACAACCATCAGAATGAAGCCCCAACAAGAAGGAGGTTCAGGTGGGAAGATAGAATTAGCAATCCACAGGTTCAAAAAAAAAAAAGAATCAAGTGGGTTCACCTAGAAGCCACCCTCGAACCCTCTCTACCTCAAACCCCATAGCTACACCATCACTGGGTCCATAAGCTCTACCTGCAGAACAGTCAGAATCATCTACAGCTGTCTCCACTGCTGCTGACCTGGGTCTGGCTACCACCATCTTCTGCCTGGAGTGTCTGACATGCCCCGGTTGGTCTCTCTGCTTTCTCTCTTACTAGCCTACAACCTATTCTCCATATGACAGCCAGAGCCATTTTTTTAAAACATTAAGAGGTCATGCATAAAACCCTACAACACTTTCCCATGCACTTAGATTGACCCCACATCTCAGTTAACCCAGCTCCCGCCTACGTCTCCAACCTTATCTCCTCCACTCGCCTGTTGACTCACAACGCTCCAGCCAGAGTGCCCTCCTCATTCCCAGTGCAGGGCCTTTGCACATGCTCTTCTCCCTGCTTGGGAAAGTCTCCCCCTAAATCTTTGTGGTTTGCCCTTCTTGTCCATCAGCTCTTTATACATGCTGCCTGCTCTCAGTGAGTAATACGGACAAGGTCCTTGCTCAGATAAAGCTTATGTCCCCACTCCAACCCCTACTCCCCTACTCCCAGACATACTCTATTACTCCACCGGGCTTACTGTCTTCAGAGCACAAAGGCTATCAAAATTATTCATCAGTTTATTGTCTGTTTGCTTCTCCAGTAAGCAAACTTTGGGTCCAGGACAAGTCAAGCCCAGGGAAAGAGAGATCAGGACGGGATCATCAAGAGCCAAACTAATGAACAGTATCATGACCTCAGACCCCAGGGCTGAGACTGTCTCTTATCAGTGCTGTTTTTACACTCCTTGCTAGGCAAAAACAGCTCTTGAACCTCAAATGAATACCTAAAATTACCAGCATAAGTCAAGCTTATAAAGGAAATCTTGTTTAAATATGAAGGTTTGATTCTAAAAGTCTATAATCATAAATAATTTAACAAGTATCCAAAATATCTTTCCCTAGCATCATGAAGTGGATACCAGATTGGAACCTATTATATGATAAAAACCGAAGCAGGAATGCAAAAACCTTTGCATTTTTCCATGACTTTCAAACATTCCACATTAAAGTACATGTGGTCAAAAGAAACACATTCAGCCAGATGGTGAACAGTCCCAGGCTCACCAGGGCAGAAACAGGAAGAGAAGAACCTGGCTACTGCCTACTCCGTGGTACTAACAAACCTAAATTGCCTGGAATATTAGCAGTTGGCCCCTAAACAGTAAATAGAATTAATATTGTCGTTTTAATGAATAGAAACTCTTGGGGCAGTTCAATTTCTACTACACTTCTCACTGCAGAAACATCATTCCTTTTTAAATGCCACACAGCTAACTGTTGGCAGGTAGCTCAGAGAAGATGCTGTGTAGATCTTCCTGATGAAACAGTCCTCTCTGCAGGCTGAGCAAATCACCCAGATGTCTGTATTTAAATTATGCAAAATGCATAATATCAATTAAAGAAATTACATGTAAAAATATGCAAGAGCAAATTTCCTCACATTAATATTTAACTAGACTTTTTAAGTAGCGCAGGATCTTGTGATCACAAGTACTTTAGTATATTTGACCTAAATGGAAGCCCAAAATACTGAGTTTACCGAAGGCTCTACAAGGGCATTTCCATATAGTACAAACTTTAACAACGTAAGAGAGCTAAGTGAAAGGATCACTTTAAGTGGCTTTTCGTAACCCAGAAAGCTTAGATCTAACATTGGCCTTAAACTTTGGTGGTCTGTAAAGCTGGCCTCTTCTTTCTTACCCACAGAAATGTCATGCCTATCTCCACCTCCCAGGCTTTGCTAAAGTGATCACATCTGCTTGAGAGAGCCTTCTGGTTCCTCCCTCTAACTGAATCACCACACGTTCCCTCCCCCTGGGAAACACTTGGAGCCTACTTAGATCCATGGTGGACCTTCCCTTTGCATTGACCACGGTTACCAGGACTAATCACTTGCATCTCAGTCAAAAATGGGCCAGTGTCTTTACATCCATGCATTGCTTGTTTTTCCTGCTAGACCAGGGGATCACCCAAGGAATTTTTTTTTAAATACCATACCTGAGCCCTGCACTAGTCCTTTAAATGGACATCTCAGGGGCAGGGCCTGGGCATTGGTAGATTTTTAAGCTACCAGGTTTTCCACATCCAGGGTTGTGCCATAATTTTCTGTATCCTCCAAATGCCCAAAATCTCTGTTTGCTGGGTGCATTTGGAGGGTGTTCTAAGGGGTAAGTGCTGCAGTTTACCAACCCAAATCCCCTCATTCTCCAGTTAGCGTCTCCATCAACTCATTGAACTAATACTTAATGAGCATCTCCTACTTGCCGTGTGCTGGTCTACGCTGGGAATGTATCAGTGAATAAAACAGACACTCACTTATGTATTATCTACATCTATCTCTATATTATCTCTAGATCTGGATCTATATCTGTGTTATGTGTACAGATATTCCTGTAAT
This sequence comes from Hipposideros armiger, assembly GCF_001890085.2. Taxonomy (NCBI): domain Eukaryota; kingdom Metazoa; phylum Chordata; class Mammalia; order Chiroptera; family Hipposideridae; genus Hipposideros; species Hipposideros armiger. The sequence continues at coordinate 388,229 of NW_017732090.1, read as the reverse complement.
ATATAAGCATAACTATAGATATATCTATGTTATCAATCTGTTAATCGTTAGATAATTTATATCAACATATAAATATTAGATAGCGGCTATTGTCACCAAAATGGTGACAAAAATAATTCAAACAAAATACCTGGTTTTGAAATTTATAGCATTTCTGTCTAAGCAAAAAGCTTCAAGGTCCTGGTATATGACAGAGTTATTACAAACAACATTTAATCCAACAAAATTCTTGCCCATATACTATCAGTTTTTGCAAATTTCAACTCCACTGGGCCAGGGTGGACACTAATGGGCTACCAGTGTCTAGTCACAGATTGCATGCCTTTCTGCCTAAGTTTCATTTAATCACTCAGCATAACATGCCACTGGTAAATAACAGACAGTGCCACAGAAAAAAGTGACACGCCTCTGTATCAGGGCCATGAGTAAGAAAGGTTGTCTTCTTCCTTTGGGCAACATAAGGAATTAGTTTGACACCAATTCCTCAAGTGTATCATGAGATCCACTTTACAAAGGCAGTGGCCTGAGTCAGGCAGCGATTCCTCACCCGGCACACAGTGACCCCAGACTCAGCAGTCTGGAACAGTCCAAACCCAAGAAGGAAAAGGGGGCTCTGTGTAGTTACCCACTAATGTCACAAATGAAGGGCATATTTGGAGAGCTTCATGGCTCGACTACAGAGTACCCCTGTGACTATCAAGCCCTACCCAGCTTTAGAGATAACAAAACTGAGCCTTGTAACTCTTGCTGATACCACACAGCTACACTCAGAACAGAAGTTTCCAAAATGCTTGCTGACACGTCTTCATGCTATCCCCTAGAGCCTACACATAAAAGCTCATGTCTTTCCATGTTTTACCCCTGCATTTATTTGAGATGGTGATTTCATTCTGCTAAGGTATAACTTAGCAGAAGTGGAATTGCTGGATTGTACGTTAGTTCAGTTTCACATATTCAAATATATATATATAAATACATTTAGCCATAAAAAGAAGGAAATCCTGCCATTTGCAACAACATGGATGGACCTTGAGGACATTATGCTAAGTGAAATAAGTCAGGGACAGTAAGATAAATACTGAATGATCTCACTTGGAAGTCTAAATAAACCAAATTCATAACTACAGAGAACAGATTGGTGGTTGCCAGGGGGGACTCGGGGGCGAGGGATGGCGTAAAATGGGTAAAGGTTGTCAAAAGGTACAAGCTTCCAGATATGAGATAAATATGTTATGGGGATGTAATACAGCCTGGTGACTAAAGTTAACAATACTGTATTGTAGGGCCGGCTGAGTGTCTTGTTGGTTGAGTTGGCTTGGGACGCCAGCTCTGAGCAGCAGGGCCGCCGGTTCAGATCCCACATGGGCAGTAACACTGCGCCCTCTACAGCTAACATGGTGAACAACAATTAGACCTGGAGCTGGGCTGCCATGATTTGCCGGCAACAGTATAGGCTGCAGTGAGGCTGCAGTGGGCTGCTATAAGCTACCGTGAGCGGCAGCAGCTGGCGTGATCTGCCGTGAGCGGCCATTCAACGGCCGGCAACCGATCTGCCTCGGCCAGGAAGAGTGCAATGATAATACCAACATGGGCCAGTGAAACGACGTCCTCCACAACTAGACTGAAGAACAAAAGTACAGCAACTTGTCTGTTCCCCTTCCCCGATTCTCCAGCGCTGTTCTCTCCCGCAATTGCCCAATAAAATCTTTAAATAAAAAAATATATATAAACTGTACTGTATAATTTAAAGGTGGTAAATCTTAAAAGTTCTCATCACAAAAAAAAACGTGTAACTATGTGAGGTGATAAGTGCTAACTAAATTTACTGTGGTGAAAATATTACTCTTTTCACTATACACACACACACACACACACATATATATACATATATATATATATATATATATATGTATATATATATTAAATCACCATGTTGTATACCTAAAGTAATGCAATGTTCTTAAATCAATTATATCTCACTAACACTGGGGAGAAAAAACAAACAAAAAGGGAACATCTGCAGGTGTCTGGAAGACAAAAGAATTTCAGCCACCTTTTTTTTATCAGCAGAAATCACACCTACAAGACTTACTAATGCTTTCAGTAAAAATCTACCATCCTCCACAGGCATCAGGAACACACTCATGAAAATAAAATGTAAAACTATGTGAAAATCTATAAGTGCGGCTTTGCATGATTCTGTGATGTCACAAAACATCTGGATTTGTAGCTCTTAATTAAGCAGGAAATAAACAAATATTAAAGCAAAGATCCTCCAATTAACTTTTTTTTTTTAAAGATTTTATTGGGGAATTGGGGGAGGGGAACAGCATTGGGGAATTGGGGAAGGGGAACAGACAAGTTACTGTCCTTTTGTTCTTCAGTCTAGTTGTGGAGGACGTTGCTTCACTGGCCCAAGTTGGCACCATCATTGTGCTCTTCCTGGGTGAGGCAGATCTGTCGCTGGCTTCTGGACGGCCTCACAACGGCTCTTGGCAGCTCACACCGGCTGCTGGCTGCTCACGCTGGCTGTCGGCCACACATGGTAGCTTACGGCAGCCCACTGCAGCAGGGGCTGCAGCCTAAACCATTGCCGGTGACTCACAGCAACCCAGCTCCAGGTCGAGCTGTTGTTCACCATCTTAACTATAGAGGGCACAGCGTCACTGGCCCTAATGTGGGATCTGAACGGGGGCCCTGCTGCTCAAAGCTGGTGTCCCAAGCCAACTCTCACGCAACACACCACTAGGCCAGCCCCTCCAATGAACTTTTAATGCAAGCTGTTTTTACCATTTTTTTATATAAAATATGCACACACATGCGCGTACATGGAGGTCTTCTCAAACAGGTGAAAGAAGGGTGGAGACTCATTCCTGGACTTGGGGTAAAGATTTCATTTATTTCTCAGCCAACTGAGCCACCACTATCATGACCAGAAGGGAATTTAGAAAAAAAAAAAATAGAAGAAAGAAGATACGGAAGAAAAGAAAAAGGAAAAAACCAAAATTCTGGCTTCCCACAATTTTCTTCTGGAAGGTGCATAACACACAGTGAGTGACACTTAGTTTATTACTTAGTAAGAAAATCTGTTTTTCATGGAAAAGAGAGAGTGTAAGTCCCCTTTCTTCTATTAACTTAATAACCACCATAATCACTAAAACCAAAGTAGTCTAATGAATCAAAGTGTTCAGACAGCTGCCTCTACCACAAATAGTGATGGCTTGTCAAGAGTACACAACAGTACAGAAGTTGAGTTGCTGCCCTGGCCACACAGTCCACTTGGGGAAAAGGAATGAAAGCCCAACACAGAGGGATGTGACCTGGGTACTCAGTGAATAACTAAACACACTATCCTCTAGGAACCTAAGCAGCTAAATACTTTCCAAATGATCTGCCACACAAACCCAGACCCTTAGAAGTTCACATCCTTTACATCACAACACAACACCTGAGATGAACACCAATCCCAAAAGAGCAGCTCCTCCTCCCCCAATTAATTTAGCAGGAATATCCATGTTTTGGTTGTATAAATGCAACAATATTTTGGTCAACAATATTTTACACAAGTATTCCTGTAAGTGATATATTACACTGTGAAACATTCTTAATATATCTTTAGCAAGATAAATTGCAAAGTAAATCAAAAGGGCACATTCATTCAGATTATACAAGAGGAGAGCTTGCAAAAGCACACATATAATTTTGAATGCTAACTGAACAGGCCTCAATAGTTTATTGAAATAGGAAACATAACCCACTTTAAAAAAAGAAATTACATTTGAAAGCTTTTTTGCAAGTAAAGCATGTATGGCTAAGGTTATAAAACTGTTCAAGAATACATGAAATTCAAAATAAAAAAATAAATTGTGTTTCCTGATCTGGTCCATTAGTAAAGTAGTAAAGCTGTAAACAAAATAAAAGGTACACATGCAACATTTTCCAATCACACACTTCAATTATCTTTGCTAATGAGTGCAGTGCCAGCCAGTTCTCTAAACAAATAAATTCCCACAACCAGTCAAGAGTCAATAGTAAGCCAACAACTCTTTCCTAAGCCATCACAAAATCCAAACACTAAACCCCACATCCTTCATTCATTAAAAAACCATTTATATGTGGTAAACTGGATACAATCACTTTGGAAAACTGGAAGTATCTTCTTTAGTTAAGTAATAGCTATACCATGTGACCCAGCATTCCACCCTTAGGCACAAGCACCCCTATGGAAGGGTGGCTGGCTCCAGCCTAAGGTGGAATCAGGCTGGCTGCCTATTTTTTGTATATCCTGTGTGCTAAGACTGAATTTTACATTTTCAGAGAGTTAAAAAAAGAAATCAAAAGGCAAATCCTATTTCATGACGTGAAAACTATATGAAATTCAAATTTCAATGTCGATAAGAAAAGTTTTGTTGAAATACACATTGCATGTTCATTCATTTACGTGTTATTATCTATGGCTGCTTTTGTGCTGCAGCAGCTGAGGTAAGGAGCTGGGATGTAGGCATTATGGGTCTGGAGGAGGGAACTGTTTACTACCCAATTTACTGACCTCTGCACTACAGAAATGCACGCATGTGTTCACTAGAAGACATGTTCAAATATGTTCATGGCAGCGCTATTCAAAACACACCCACAAAAAATGCAGACTACTCAAATGTCCATTAAGAGTAGAATGGGTAAAATGCCCTTTATTCATACAATGGAAAATAACATATATTGGGTTGTCAGAAAAGTCATGACATATTTTTTCTGTTTTTTGTTGCAAAAATGAGTTATGACTTCTCCAACAACCCAATAGTAATGAGAATGAACAAACAACATCTACAGAAAATACCATTTTCTGAATACATATCTGATATTTGTGAATCTCACAAACCTCATGTGGAATAAAGAAACCAGACAGACAGAAAAAAACGATATGAGATGCCATGAGTCTAGAGCTCAAAAACTGGCAAAATAGTCTGTACATATAGAAATCAGGATCATGGCTAGCTTTCAAGGGGAGATTAGTGACCAGGAGGGAACGCTGGAGCTAGAACATTCCTTATCTTTATCAGGATGTTGGTCACAAGATATATTCACTTTGTAAATATGATTCAAACTGGACACAGGATTTCTGCACATGATTGCTCTATGTTGATACTTCAATGAAAAGTTTACTAAAATAAAAAAATTACATAAGAGTTTACACAGGTGTGACAATGTGACTTTCTGATCCACCACAGAGTAGAAATAGCCAATGAGAAATGAAGGAAGGACATGAATGGGAGAAGTAGGTGCAGGGGTGACAAGAGGTAAGGCTGTCCAGAAGGGAAAGTGAAATGACTTGGCACATTTAGCATTCAATCTGTTCACCGTTGCTTCAGCTATCGTGCAAAACAGACTCAAGAACACAGAACTATGTGAATTTTAGGGTAGTAATTGGTAATTTAACAGTACTATGTGTGGGCTCAAGATAGCCCTGTAGATGGGCATAATATTCACCTAAGTTTCATAACAATTATGTCTGGGTCATTAAAGAACACTTAAGATGCCCTTACACCACGGTAAAGTCTCGCTCTTGACCTGTCAGCTGTTTGTTGTTGTTTTTTTTTAATCATCCCACTTCCCCAAACAGGACAGATCATTCCCAAAAGGCACCAGGCTGAGGCTGGACAATCTCCCTTCCCAGTGATTCTTTCATTGTTCTTATTAACACTAAAAAAAAAAATGTGGCCATTTCAAGTATTATGGTGCTGTTCTACTTAAATATGCTATATTTAAGATGACAGGAAAGTGTGTTGTCTGTTTTCTGAAAAATTTCCACCCCAAATGGGTAACATGTGTTTGTTTGCTCTGAGGGGTAAACTTTTGTAACCTAGAAAACAGAAACTTATAGCAAATGCCTAACTCACAATAAGCATCAGATAATGAGGGCTCTTTAGAGTCAGGAAGGCAATTCCTTTCATTGATATCAAACTATACCGATAATTCACTCACCCTGGGCAATTCTGTAAATAGGTGAAAAGCCCAAGTACATATTAATTTTAAAACTGCATTAGCCTTCCATTGCTGCATAACAAATTATCACAAATTTAGTGGCTTAAAAGAATACAAATTTATTACCTTATGGTTTCTATGAGTCAGGAGTCAGGACATGGGTTAGCTGTTCTCTGTCCAGGGTCTCATAGGGTTATAGTCAAGTTGTGGGCCAGGGCTGTGGTCTCATCTGAGGCCCAGGGCCCTCTTCCAGGCCCATTCAAGTTATTGATAGAATTTAGTTCCTTACAACTGGGGGACTTATGTCCCAATTTTGTTTTTCTTTTCTTTTCTTTTCTTTTCTTTTCTTTGCTGGCTGTCAACTAGGGGTCACTTTCTGCTCCTAGGGCTCACTCTCAGGTCCTGGCCAGGTGGCTCTCACAACATGACAGCTTACTTATTTAAAGCCAGAAGGTAAATCTCCAGTCTGTCATAAGTCCACTATGACAGAGACTTATATAATGTAACATGATCATGGGCGTGACATCCCATCATATCCACAAGTCTTACCTTCACTTACATCGTGTCCACAGCAGAGGACAAGAATCTTGGGCCATCTTAGAACTATGTCTCTCACAAAAATTAATAAAAGTTAACTTACTTCTTGAAGGTATTTACAACTTTAAAAACTATTCCTTTACTTTTGAGACACTTAAAATCTGAAGTTTCATAGACCTAATATTAGCTAAAACAATTTTTTCCTAATAGAAAAACTATAAATTTTTTCTACTAAGTCTGTTTTCTACGAATAAAGAAAACAATCTATATATCTCTAGTGACAATTAAGCAAAACGTTTGAAGGAATACCCAGTTGCAGGAATAGATTAAAGCACTGTATCTCTGTCTTAAAAACATTCCCCTTTCTTTCCCTCCTTCCTTCTTCTTCCTTTCATTTAGCGATATGCCCTGTAATGTGTTGAGGAGGCAGGGTTATCAGTAGATTAAAGAGCTTGGTCCTTCTTCTCTAATTTTTTACTTCAACATTAGACTAACAAAGGATGTTAGCCTGACACAGAGAATATGAAAAGATAAACATATATTCTTTTCATCCATTTTATGCATAAAATTATATACAGATTATGCAGAACAGAAGCTATATCCACAATTCATAGTATTCATCAATTAAAGAAAGGAGGGCTTCAGCAACGTCGTGATTCCTCCTACCAAAACCCTGCAATGCTTTGCTTTATAATTAACATGCTTCTAATATGCCCAATGAAAAAACAGATATTTCCCAAGTTGTAGTCATTTCCATGGGAGTTAATTGAGGTCAGGATGATGCCTACACTTCTGTGGACCTCCAGTCATTTCTGGCATGCATAGTAGGCATTTCATCAGTGTTTGATGAATAATATGGGTGCTTATAAGATGTGACAAATAACAACATTAGAAAGACAAGCGATATTTGCTCAGCCTAAACTTATTGTCCTTTTGAAAAATAGCTATTTTGTTCTAATTCTAATATTTTTGTTGTTACTTGTTTTGAGCAAGGACAATATGGCACTGAATCTTTTCAACCTAGGACAGCACTTACTACAGACATAATGACTGAAGAAATACTGTTGTGCTGTGTTCTGATTTGGACAATACTTAGGTACTCTCCCCAGAATTAAGTTACTGAACTTGAGAATGACTGGGTGTCAGGACTTTACACAGTCTCTATTTACAGGCACTCCATATTGGGCCAGCTAGGAGAGACAGGGCTCTGTCATCCTACGTATTGTACTCAATCCAGGGCTCTCACCCATGACCTGTGACTTCAGGTGAGTTCTTAACCTTGCTCTCTGTTTTTGAAAGTAGGAACAACAACAGTATTAATCTCAGAATGTGTATAAGTTTAAGTAAGATGGTATGCACAAAGCATTTAGTGCCCATTACAACAATATCTAGAACCAACCAAGAGCTCAGTGAATGTTACATATTTATAGCTTCATCATTATAACACATAATTATTTCTCAACTGGGCTAAACTTCCCTTAGGAAACAGTTATCGCCCCTGAAATGGAGTGATCCTCTTGGCGACAGTCTTGTCCAACCTGAGACACAACCCATGACAAGTTTAATACTGATGATCTCAGATCTGCTTTTTACAATTATCAACAGATTGGGTCATTTCAACTTTTTTTTTAATCAGTGATACATTAACCTGGAATAAAATTCAATATAAATTCAATATAAAGAGCATGCAGGGAAAACTCTCCTTCCCAATTCTATAACCCAGCCAACCAGGATCCTTCCCCAGAGACTCCTGTGAATCCCAGCAGACACACGGCACAAATGAGAATGATTACTGTGTTACCTCTCTTCTCTTTTTGTACATACATGATAGTACATCACGACTACAATTCTGGGCCCTCTTTCTCTCTCCCTCTCCGCCTCCCGCCCTGTCTCTACTTACAATAGTATTGGGTTGTTGGAAGAGTCATGACGCATTTTTGCAAAGAAAAACGTAGAAAAAATACGTCATGACTTTTCCGACAGCCCCGTATTTCTGGAGCGTATTCCATATCAGTATATAAAGAGTTTCTTCAGGTTGTATACAGTTACATAAAATTCCACTGTGAAGATACAGCCTAATTTATTTAACCTCTGTTTGCAGGCATTTAACTGACTCTCAGCATCTTTCAATCCCTGGCTATTGCTAACAATGCTGAAATAAATAATACTGCACTTACAATAAACCTTTCAGTCCTGGTTGAGGGAAATGATAGATGTTCACAGTTTATTCTCATTTACACTTTGGAAACAATGCAAAAATCTTTGTCAGTTGTGGGTTCTAAATGAGCAAAGTTCTATACTAACTTAAATGTGGCCAAAACCCTCCTCTCTTTCTAGGGGGCCAAGAATACAGGGCATTAGTTATCATATGTGCATTTATTAGAGCTTTTCAAAAAAAAAAGAAAATAAGAATAAATATATATGCACATATACTTATATGTAATATTCATTTATGCGTGTGTGTGTGTAGGTGGGTGTGGGGTGTGTGTGTGTGTGTGTGTGTGTGTGTGTGTTTGTATTTTTCCCCCTATATCTGAGATCATTCCATTCCAACAAGGAGCTTTACAAGAACTAATTTAAATATGCTTTTAAGTCAGCAATTTGAATAACAAACAAAAGTCACAAGTGGCTTAGAATTCCAAGTGCTCTCAAATGTCACAACCAAGGAGCCTTTTTGATGGCCTTTTTTCTGAAAATAAGGACCTTAAGGGCATGTCATGTTTTTGCTCATGTCAGCACTTTGGGGGGGGTTGAGGGAGATGGGGGTTAAATGGGGGTGTCAGGTCCTTTTGCACAGAATCACTAGTTGTTTCTCAGTGAAATGCAAGTCCAGAGCAGCGATTCAGAGTATGGCCTACAAACTGCTACAATTCCACAATAAGTACAGAAATTAATTCAAGTATTCAGAAATTTAAAGAGCAATTGGACAAAATAATTGAATGAGCATTGAATCTAATAATAAAACAGTGGGACGTGGATTTTTGTATATCTCTTTTTTTCTATTTTGTCATTCTAGCAATTCATTTTTATTGTATTTTACAAACATAGCACTGCACAATGGATTAAGATTAAGAAAACCAACAAAAAACAAAAAGCAACAACAAAAAAAAAACCCTGTATTTGACCACTGATAGTGTAGACAACCTCCTTTTCCTGTAGGATTCTGCCAGAATGGACAGCCTATGGGAGAGTAGATGCTGTCACTACCTTGATGTCACCAATGCACCATAAAGAGTGGGGGAATCAGGGGAAAGGAGGTTGTCACCTTTAATACAAACAAAATTTACCCTTGTGCATCAGTTAAACATTGAGAAAACAACCAGGGATGCTAAAAGTCCTCTTCTTTCTTAAAAGGCAAATTCAAAAATTTTAGAGAAACCATAAAGGGAATTACATTGTGGTTTCAAGGAGAACAATGTCGAACATTGGCTGATTCCAACTTCAACAGCCCTGTGGTCGCTATCATAGCACCAGATCGGGGTTAGTTTGTACTTTAATTAATCTAATGAACCGGTTGTCTGGCTTCAGCAGACATTCTTTAAATGTCACTGCATATCTGGAGCTGCAACTGAACCGGTGGCGAGCTCTCCTGCACCATCTTGATTCCATTAACACTTCCCTACATGAATATTTTAAGTCTACATCTCATATGCTGTGATAAGGTTGTAAATTTATGCTTTATTAACCCAGTTAAAATACAGAAATGTTAAATAACAGAAACCTACAAAATTAGAATAATTCCTTAAAATAGACTATATAGCCTGATTTCAAAAAACATATTTATAATATAGCTGCCAGACCTCAGTTATCTAAAGGACCCATGGATTCTATCTGCTAAACAGGGGAAATGTCGATCTAATTACTAGAGACAAAACTATTTAAATCCACTAGATGCACCAAGTAGAACAGTGGATTTCTGAAGACTTTACAGACTGAGCAGTAAGTGTTTCTAAATAAAACTTGCAGACAAACTTGAGAAAATATTAGGACTCAAAAAAATCACCCTATACTGGATTAAATCCACCCACATTCACCAACTCTATTCCCACATCACCTCTTGAGAACGAGAACCGTGTCTTTTTTAACTAGTCCCAGCACAGGGCAGATACTCAAACATGAAATGAATGTTCCCTTGCAAACTAAGTGAGCACTTTAAATCCTTCAAATCATGGACTGTACTTGAAAACAGGAAAAGAGGAAAGAGTTTAATACATTTCTTTAGGGGCTTATCTGATTTACATTAGATGTGAGCCACTTAGAACATCTTTTCATTTTTTCTTCCCCTTGTTCTAAAAGACTTCCTATGACCTAAAAACTATCCTAAAATTAGACAGTCGAAGAAAGGAGCAGATAAGTAACAATCACAGAGGCTTTCTCTGATGTGAAAAACACCCCAATGTTTTTGATCACCTTCTTGAACTGAGATCAGAGACCTGCCTCCAACTTCACTAATCATGGGAAGAGGGATGAAGGGGTCCTAGAGGGTGACCTGCAATTTCATTAGAGAAAGAAAAGATATGCTAGAAACTTACACTGGAAAATTCTATTTAAAATGTCCACCCTAAGCTAAAAGTTCTAATGAAAAGTTCTGGCTTATGATGGTGAGGAGGAGCAGAGTTTGCCACTCCAAAATATGCCTTTTTGGGAATACTGATTATTTTAAGCTGGTTATTTTTAAGAAACAAAAGACTCATAAAGAACCTCTGACCTTCCCCTAAATTGCCTAAAAGAATTTAAGATAGAGGATCTGCTCCAGGAAGGGAGATATCATCACAGATGACTATAGTTTAATATGAGCTAAGTGTGATACAGGGAGGAACCTAGCAAGCCCCCCCTCCCGTGTCCCATTATTAAAGATGGCCCAACAAACATTAGTTTACCAAATATTTGCTTTTCCATCTCCATGTGAATTGCTTTCCTGACCTATGAAGTCTCAAATCACATTCCCTGCCCCATCTCCTTACCTCAAGAAGGCATATAAGCCTCAACTGCCTCTGGTTCCATATTCTTATGCAACCCCTGTATGTACACATGTCATAAATTTGGTTATTTTCTCCTATTAATCTGTTTGACATCAATTTGATTATTAGACCAACCAGAAGAACTTAAAAAGGGTAGAAAAAATTATTTTCCTCCCCTACAATAGCAACTGCTAACACCAATGTTCCACTCTCATCTGTTTCCACACTAAAATACTAATGAAAGCACTGAAATTCAAACTAACAAATACTTTGAGATTTGGAAATATGAGTCATGCTGAGAGATATTTCTATCAATAAAGCACAGGCAAGTGTCTGTGAAAAGAACAGCAAGGTTAGGCTGAAAGACAAATGTCTACCCATGTCTCACCATACTCCCCCATTGCCAATTCTTGGCGGGAGGGACCTCCTCTCTGAAGTAGCCTAGACTATGTCACCATCCCAACCCAACCATGCTCATTGGCAGTGTACCTCTGCAAAGCCATCAGTAACAGCCAGGATAAAAGAAACAAACACTGCACGTTGTGTTTTGGCACACGAAGGCGACAACAGGAAGGGGCGAAAGCAGGAAGAGCCACCCGTGCGGTAGTCTATACAGTAGATTCTCGCGCTGCATTTATTCCAAGGTAAAACATGCATGTATTTCCATTTAGTATAAATAAATTTCTTTTAAATAATCCCATAAAACAGAATGGGAACAGGTCATCCCTCTTCAGAAAGGCGAGCTGAGCTCGACAAATAACTCTACGATACCAAGAATCTGGCAAAGGGCAGTCCGCTTAGGCCAGTCCTCCAGCTTGCCATCTGGCGGAGAATTCTAACAAGAAACAAGGCAAGCACTGCTAGGAACCAAAGAAAATCCCCAATCAGGTGAAAGCAACAACAAACACAAGTAACCAGTAACATAAGCAACAACAATATCAACAGTATCAGCCAGCATCATTGATAACAAACAAGTACTAGCAAACAATTTAAACAACAGGCAGTAACAGTCCTCAACAAGAGCCAAAAACAAGGATTCTGGGACAAAAACATTTTGCAATGCACAATAAGGGGAAAAGCGTATTCCAGATACCAGAAATAAACTATTTTGCTCTAGTCTGTTTACAATAAAAAATAGAAGCTAATCCAAGAAAATGTGACCTCCAAAATAAAGGGAGGGGGAAGAGAGGGGGGGGAGAGAGGCAGAGAGAGATACAGAAGCAAACCAAGAGAGAAAGAGAGAGAAAGAAAGAGAGGGGGGGGGGAGGGAGGGAGAGAAACGAAACAGCGTAGATGTAATTAGCAGATGCAAACTCAGAATTAAATTCTGTATCAGAAGAGGAAAGAACAAACTCTGTACTCTACATAACCAAATGAGTGAAACAGAGAACAAGCAGGAACTACAGGCCTCAAATGCAAAGTGTAAAGAATGAAGAGATGAAAACAATGTAGGAAAAGATTACCAATACAGAGGAAGTAAATGGAAATCCAAAATTAAAGTAAAAGGGTGCTCTAGAGAAAAAGAGGAGAGTAAATGAAAAGCTACAGAATTAATGGAAAGAAGCTGAAAAGAGACCAACATCTGACAAGGCAAAAGGTCTTTCTAAGTAGGAAGGTAAAAGAAGGAGAAGAATTCAGTTAAAAATTTTAAATTTAAAAATCCTAGTTTTCAAAATTAAAGGTGAGAATATTTGCAAAGGAAAAAATATTAAGCTGATATATGAATTTCCCTTGGCAATACTGACCCAGAAATAAGGAGGTAACATTCACAACTTTTTGAAGGAAAAAGATTAAGAGCAAAAAAATTCTGCACCCACGTTTTCCATTTGCAAAAGTAGCAAAAGCACCAAAAGATCCTCTGAAAACTTACTGTGAAAAGAATTACTGAGATGACAAATAAGAGATGATCTAAACAAGGAACTTAAGAATGTAGGTGGGCATGGTAAAACAGTCTAAAATGAGTGGCAGTAAGCACTGAATCATTTCAAAATAAAGACTGTTCTTATTAATTGTTGAAAATAAGGTTATAAAGCTGAATATAAATGTCAAAATAGAGAGGAAAGTTAAATAATGTTTAACTTTAAACATTAAAGTTTATATGGTATTACTAATACCATATAAAACCTCTCATTACATCAACAACAGTGAAATGGATGGCAGATGGATGAGATAATTACTAGAAAATAGCTGCTAGAACTGAACTGAGTTCACAGAATTTGGTTCACTGAGTACTGCTATGAGCAAGGCACCATGGGACATAAAGGTGAACCAGAAACATAGTTTTTAATGAGGGTAACTATGAGACCAAACAGCAGAAATACTAGAAGAAAGCTTAAATAATTAAGGGGGAAAGAAAAGGTTACAGGAAGGGCAATCATATATTCTTTTAAAATTCTAAATTCAATTCAGCTTACTTCAGTATTAATCTCTGACAAAGCTTACTTGGGTTTGAGCTTTAACCTCTTCCTATTTTACAGATTTTTGCTAATTTAGATCATAAAAGGAAATAAATATGAAGCTAAAAAGAGCACATATACCTATACACACACACTTCAGTACTGATGGTCATACAACTTGGGACTGGCACAACAAAAAAACTTTATAAACAAACTCCAACTCTACCATTAAACATTTGCACGCAGAGCTCAAAGACCCATCAAATGTCTTCCAGTTTAAAACATAAAAATGCTAGGTTACTTACTGGCTTCAAGTTGGCAAAATTCTACCACAGAAGCTTTCCCAGCAGGAGGCAAAGGACAGGAGAGCCAAAGAGGATCTGAGACCTAGTTGAGTGCACTTGCAAACACACACACACACACACACACACACACACCGCCCAACAGGCTCTTCTGCTCAAGTTCCCCATGTTACACTATTGTTCCTGTCTGCCTGTATATATAATCATATGCTGTGTCTCCCTCCCTGGACTGTGAGTTCTTTGAAAACAAGGACAGCATCTCATTCAGGCTTGCAACCCCAGCGCCTAACAGTGCCTGGTATATAGTATATGCTCAACAAATGACATAGGGCTGAACTGAGCTTTAAGTGAGAATTCTGAGACATGTGACATTTGGAAACAAACACATATTTCAGATCCATATTTTAATAGACAGGAGCTCAATTCTGAAGAGACTTGAATGGACCGCTCTTTGGAGAGCGATAAATAGTAAAATGATGTGAACATCATTTTTCCACCAAAGAATGCTGCAATTTGTTTTAAGTGTCAACAGAGTACAGGATGGTATGAATGATGACAGTGTCATCTTCTACATTCCTGCATATTCTCAGATAGGTTTGGGTCAAACATTTCCATTCTTCCCCATTACATAGAAAATAAACTTGTCAGCACATATTTCGCAAGCTACCTTCCAAGCTCACATTAAAAAAAAATAAAATACAAATCTGAAAGACTGAAATAGAGTAAGTCGTTAGGCATCTCATGTGGCTAATGTCTTTAGGGAAAACATTTCTATAACTGTAACGTCCTTATTTGGCTTTCTGATGGGAGACATTTATAGCAGCAAATGCAAGATGCTGCTAGACTTGGGAGATATAAAATCACATTTCATAGAATAATGAGAAACAGGGAAAAAAAAATGAAGCTCCTCTAGCCACTAGGAAAGTTTATGAAGCATACACAACTGCACTTCTCTTAGTATTTAAAATTTCACTGATTGTGATTCTTGATAAGTCATAAATGATTCAAAATAGCTCTCCTAGGTAACTTGAAGACTTCCTTCTTTGGATCACTATGCCATTTGCATTAAACTGAAATAAATTCCACCATGTCAAAAATCATTAATTCTCCAGGATATTTTAGTCAAGTTTATTTAAATCTCTCCCTTGTGAACTTGGCAAACAGAAATCAGGAAAGTAATTATTAAACAAAACTTGTCTCATGTTCACACTATCCAGTATGCCCAATGCACATGAAACATTCCCATAGATATCTGTAGAAAGGGTTGAAAATCAAATTTTTTAATTCAGATCTTGGTTTTATTTACTTTCATATTCAGCATTTTTAAAGTAAGCTCATGTTTACCTATTTTAAAAGGAATACAGGGAGCCTCTCCAGGTTCTGGTAGGAATATGAGCAGTGCCCACACTTAAATCTTGCTACTTCTAAAAACCATGAAAAGCAACAAGAAGAGTAAACAAAACCTTTTATGATGCCTATTTCAAATAATGTGAGAATGTGGGGGACACCCACACCAGCAGAATCAATGGCACATGAAAACTGACAACTTCGAGCAAGGGAGTGGATTCTACCAGGAAGAGTGGGGCGGGGGGTGAAGAGTGAGGGATATTAGTAGTGGTAGACCCAGAAAACACCAGCAAAAGCTATTCACCAGCAGAAGAGGGGGAACAGCTCTGAGCAGGTCTGAGAATGAACAGGGTGGAGCAGGAAGCACCAGGGAGGCAGAAAGAAAAGGCAAGGGAAACAAAGAAACCACCCATTCCAGTATTCCTATTAGTACAGAAGATATCTGAGGCTGAGACATCAGGAGGGTTAAGTCCTCTACCATCACAGAACGCTGTTACTAGAAGATAATTCAAGAAAACACAAATAATTCGAATAGGAACAAAAAAGCAAGTAAGATCACTGTATCCACTATAAGAAACAGAACAATTATTATTTCTCAGCAGAAGACAATTTACCAGAAAATATAGCCACAAGCTAGAAAGTTGAAAAAAAATATTCCAAGAGTTCAAAGTTATGACTAGGCAACAGAGAGGGGAGAAGAAAATGTACAGAACTCAGCAAGGATGAAATAGAAAAACAGTAAGAGATGACAACTGAAGTACAAAGGACACATGGGAAAACAGAGATCCTAGAAAGCACAGTAAAGGACATCAAGAAGATAAAAGCTATGAAAATGAAATCTAGATAGATAGATAGATAGACAGATAGATAGATATAGGACAAAAAGGGATAGATATGAAAAAGTAGTCAAAGGAAAAAGAAATACACATATTTTTCCATCCAAACAAGAAAATCAAAACAAATCAAATATTTGAAATCGAATGCAAGCAAACATCCCTGAAATAAAGTAATACTCTAAACCAGAGGCTGGCAAACTGGAACCCAGGGCCAAATCTAACCATGTGCATTGGGCAGATCATCTGCATCATCTATGGAGGCCTTCATACTACAACAGCAGAACTGAGTAGCACAACACAGGGCCTACAAAGCTGACATGACTTACACGCTGGTCCTTTACATAAAAAGTTTACTAATCCCTGCTCTAACCTATGAATTGGAAGGTACACCATATGCCTGGAAACACCAAGACATGCACTAGGAAAACCAACAGACTGTTTAAAGAGGAAGACTCTTTCGGGCAGCCAGTCAAAAAGATCAAGTTACTTACATGGAAAAATAACTCAGATTGGCAACAGATTTTAACATCAACATTCAATGCCAGAAAATAATGGAGCAGTACCTACAAAAAAAAGGATCAATGACCTAGGTACACATGCTTTCAGGGAGTATTTTTCCTGAGAGCTGTTCCACAGAAAACTACCAGAGGACAAGATTTAGCTAACCAAGAGATGAGAAGAAACTTCAGAAAGGACTAATGGAGACCCATAAGAATTATTTTACTGCAGAACTGAGACTTGTACTAAAGCGGGGATATAAAGATAATTGAATAGCTCGTACATATCAATGCACTGACAAGGCAGCAACAGCACAACTCACAGGCCACCTCATAGGTAATGGCTGAGGCAGAAAGGATGGCATTTTAAGCTGGTAAGTCTTATTTAAGGATTAAAGTTAAATATTAAGACATGTCACTCAAGGGACCAAAAGTGGAGGTGGAAGAGAAGGAGAGGAAACTGATAAAAGAAATTAAAAGTTAATGTCATTGTTGCTCATTGCAGGGAACCAATAAACATGGTGTCAACTAAAGGAAAAGGGGAATGACAGTCTTTTGTGATTCTATTGTCATAAAAAAACAACAAGAAAAAAGTATAAGGAATGCATTTCTTTTCTTTCCTTTTCTTTTTTTTTTTTTAGTTTCAAGTTTAAGGAACACATTTCTAAGCAAACAGATCATATAGGGAAGATCCTTTAAAAATGCGCACACTCAGGCATACATAAGCAATGCATAAATCAGTATTACAGAATTAAACCCATCATATTGGTTATACTTATCCATCTATCCATAAAAGGCTTAATTCAATGATTTCAGATTGATTAACAATCCTTTCTGTGTCAAGTACAAGAGACACAACACAAAAGCCAACAGAAAGACTCAAAATGAAGTTAGGAACAACGGTATACAAGACAAATG
The DNA here is from genome assembly GCF_001890085.2 of Hipposideros armiger. Lineage (NCBI taxonomy): Eukaryota > Metazoa > Chordata > Mammalia > Chiroptera > Hipposideridae > Hipposideros > Hipposideros armiger. The sequence goes on along the minus strand of NW_017732090.1, from coordinate 370,456 downwards.
GAAACCAAAGAAATGTATGGCTCATGATCTTGACATTAAATAATACAGAATTAAATCATGTGAACAGTGAGACATAGTAAGTGCATAGACAGACAAGAGAGAAAGTGTAAAAGTTCAGAAATAGACCTAAATACTTTTGGGGAGTTAACAAATGATGGCATATCAAAAAAGTTGGGAAAAGATCAATTTGTAAATACAGAGGGTGCCAAAAAAATGTATACACATTTTAAGAAAGGAAAACTGAATTTAAATTGTAATACTCAATATATACCAATAACTAAAAATGACTAAGTCACGCTTGACTTCTGCAATTACAAGAGGTGCTCAAAGTGGTTACCATCAGCTTCCAGACACTTCTGATTACGGCAAACTACTGCTTGAGCAACGCTGACCAAAGTGTCCACTTGCATACATTTTTTTTGAACCCCTAGTATATGTGGTGTGATAATTGAATAGCCATTTTAAAAAAATATAAAGTTGACCCCATACTTTACATACTTTACACAGAATAAGCTATATGTGGATCAAAGATATAAATGTAAATTATAAAGCTATATAAATGCTATGAAAAACAAAGTACATATGCCTTGATAATCTCAAAGTACAGAAAGCCTATCTATTAGGTTGTCGGAAAAGTCATGATGTATTTTTTCTATGTTTTTCGTTGCAAAAATGTGTCCTGACTTTTCCGACAACGCAAGAATTATGATTCAAAATCCAGAAGTCAGAAAAGATTAATAAATTTGATATAAAAGCTGTGTGACTATATCATATGCTTTTAATATATATACATGTATACATTTATAAACATATAACATACACACACACACACACACACACACACACAATGAAAACAAATGTTTAAAAGTGGGGGGAAAAAAAAAAGTGGGGAAAAAATATTTGCAATGTATACTACTGAAAAGGGGTTAGACTATGAAGAGCCCTAGACATTCAGGGAAGGGGAATGACAATAAAGCCAACAGAAAAATAAGAAACTTATATAAACACATAATTTACAGAAAAGGAAATACAATTAATTGGCCCTTACATAAAGCATTCTCTTAATTTCACTCATAAGAGAAGTGTGAATCAAAATTACCATGATCCATTTCTGATCTATCAGACTGGCAAAATTTTAGTTTAACAATATATTCTGTTGAGAGGCTGTGGAGAAAGCAAAATGGTACAACCTCTACAAAAAATAATTTGGCAGTATCTTCCTGTATTACAGATTAGTTTATCCTTGACTCAGCAACTTCACTTCTAGAATTCTGTCCTATGAATTTGAAGGAAAAAGTACAAAGTGGCTTTTACACACTTACACACACACACACACTCACACACACACACACAAACACACACACACACACACACACACACACACACACAATTGTTCAGGTATTCCTTATGATACTGTTTATACTCCAACTACTGAAGGGAGAAAACGCCCAGCAATAGAGAAATCTTGGGGCAATGTACTCTGAATTCAGTTCTATTCACACAGTGATGTACTATGCAATTGCAAAAAAATAAACAAATGAAGAAAATCTCTAAGGAGAGCTAGAATATATTGCTAAATGAATAAAAACAAGATGTAGAACGTATATATATTGTCTTATTTTTTTGTAGCAAGTGTGAAGAATAAAAACATATATTCATGCTTACTTTCCAGAAGCATGTTCATATTATTCATATTTTCCAAAAGAAAAACTTGAAAGATAAAGAACTAATAAAAATCGTTACCTATGGAGACAAGAATAAAACTAAGATTTATCTGTATATTCCTTTTATATTGATTTAGACTATGGAACTGCATTGATGTAATATACATTATGTATCACAAACATATATAAACAAATATACATTTTTATGTGTAGCATGTTATATATATATATGTATATATAATTTAATTTTTTAAATGCTAACGTTGAAAACAAACTGAAATAAATTAATCCAAGCATTCACCAAAATGAAAATATACCATCATTATTTCAAGTGAATTTATAACACAGTACTTTAACTATAGATCATCCTTAAAAAAAAAACTATTCTAAAAACAAAAGGCTCAACAATTTATCTTAAACTTCATTCATTACTTATTATTAGTTATTAGTAATGCTGCTTTTTGGGGGGTTTTGTTGTTATTCTTTTCGCTAAACAAAACTTCTATTGAGAGAGAAAAGATCAAGAGGCTGTCTTTCTGAGGTTCTTGAGCCTCAGGAAGTGGGGTCCTCATGCCAAAGATCTATTAGCCATGCAGAGTTGTAGGTCCTAGACCCAGATTTCTAGGTTGAGGCCTGGCCTATGGACTCACAAGCCAGGTCTGCAGTCCCCACAGCCTGGTCTTCAGAGGGGGCCCCATGGGGCATAGTAATCCTGTTTTGAAACAGCTTTTAAATAAATCAAAAATTAATAAATAGGGCCGGCCAAGTAGCGCATTGGTTAGGAGTTGGCTTGGGACGCCAGCTCTGAGCAGCAGGGCCCTGGTTCGGATCCCACATTAGGGCCAGTGACGCTGCACCCTCTACAGCTAAGATGGTGAACAACAGCTCGACCTGGAGCTGGGCTGCCGTGAATCACTGGCGATAGCATAGGCTGCAGTGGGGCTGGCCGGCAGCAGGTGTGAGCTTTCGTGAGCTGCCGTTAGCCACCAATGGCCGGCAAGCGACTGCCTCACCCAGGAAGAGCGCAATGATAATACCAACATGGGCCAGTGAAGCGACATCCTCCACAACTAGGCTGAAGATCAAAAGGTCAGCAACTTGTCTGTTCCCCTCCCCCAATTCCCCAATAAAATCTTTGAAAAAACAAAACTATGATTACTATGCTAAGAGCTTTGATTTTTAAAAAAATTAATAGAATAAATCAAATAACTTGTTAATGGTCTTAGACATCAAGAGTTTCAGTTAAGGAAAAGACGTATCATTATGTCAGAGACCAGGACAGGCTGCCTCAAGATATCCAAAAATGGCATATTGATTATTTAATTAAAATTAGTTAAGAAACTGCCCATTGAAGAAGAAAGGCCTGACCTCCCTGCTACCCTAAAAGCAGGAGATGAATCTCCTACGTGATAGGTGCCCGCCCTGCTCATGAGGGCTGAGAGAAAGCCTTATCACAGAGTTAAAAGAATCCAGAGTCCAAAGATTATATAAACAAATGCCTTTACTAATTCACTACCCAAGCCCAAGCCTTGCTTAGATTCCTTTCTAATGAGCACTTTCTGTGTCCTGCCAATTTCTCACAGATGTATTGCTTCTTTGTCTACAAAGTATAAAAAGGTGCCTGGTTCGATCATCTCTTTCAGCCTCATTTTATGATCTAAGCATCATAGTATCACTTTCCCATGCTCATGTATTAAACTGTTTTTTCTCCTGTTAATTTAGTCTTGTGTCAATTTTATTATGTTATTATTAGTCTGGCCATAAGACGTAAAGGGTAGAAGGGGAGGCGAATTCTTCCCCACCCTGACAGTTATGAAATCAAATAAGTTAAACACAAAGATTGTATTCATGACATGATTTAGAAGCCATAGCACCCCAACAGCAATGAGCACCCCATTATTCAGAGGTTGGTCTCTAATGCTGTTCCCCCAGTAATAGGAACCAGAACTCCCTAAAGAAAGGGCTGATTACAACTTTCAGACAAAAAAAAAAAAAAAAAAAAAAAAGATTCAGTATGCCTGGGACATGCTGTTCTGGCAGAAAGCAAGAAAGCTTTCAAAGACTGATACGGTTGTATAGGAAAGGGTTAAAAAACAGCCACTGAACAAAGTTGTAAAAGTTTGTACACAAAAAGAATATAAGTGTTGTTGATTAAAATACACCGAACCCAGGAAATTCCACGATTCAATAATAATAACCGAAAAAGAAAAAGTAAAAATAAATAAATAAATAACTCATTTGTCATTTGAAGTAGCTATGAGACTTACTCCTTACCTTAAATAATATGATAAAGAAAAGACATTAAGCATTTATCCTGACTTTTCAGAGGATCTAAATGGGCTCTGGTGATAAGGTGAAGATCAACTTTACAGAAGAATGCTAGCTAATAAAGGAGAAGTAATGATAAAATTAGAAAATAATTATTCTGCAACTTCTAATAAAATTATTGATTCAGGCAAGAATTGTCAACTGTTGTCAAAACCAACAGGTAAACATCTCATGGAAACTAAAGTAAAAACATATATTTGTTATTATTTCCACTCCACTGCCCAATAAGAGACTACATACAATAAGACAAAACCCAAAAACATTAAAATAAAAGGGAGGGGGGAGACCAAATGGCAGTAGGATACATAAAAGACTGAGGCAAGGTTACAAACCACCTACAAGGAAGTCTTACACATATATTCTTTTAGGGAAGACAACTTCTAACCCTAAATGTAGCTGCCAATACAAAGAGGAGCATCTACATGGTTCACAATGTTGGTGAGTTTAAAAACGAAACCTTTCCTCAATACAGTTGAGATCCTCTCTGATCCCAAAAGAACTGCCCACATGGGTTCTCAATGAGAGGCAAGTACTAGTCCTTAACAACTCCTCAGATTCAACATAGCAACCTGCTTTCTAGGCCATGTCCTTCAAGATAGGTTAATGGAATGTTGACAAAAGTTAGTTCAATCAAAGCAATTCTACTGGGAGCTATTATGGCCCAGTACAGGCATGTAATTCTGATGGTCTTATCTAATCTAGGGAAAGATTTCCGGGTGTCTACAATCCAGCTCACCACATTTTACTCATATAAACACATGGCAGATTCATATTTCCTATGGGAGGCCCAATTTGGAATGCACAGCTCTCCAATGCTTAAATTCTCAAATTCAAAGTAACAATGTCTTTGCAGTAGACTGATTTTCTTTCTTTGAAACAAAAAAATGCAAGCAAAAAAGGGACAGAAAAGCCCTTCGATGATCTTGCAAAAAATAATCTCACTTTTTTCGTATTTCAATTAAAGTGTGTGTGTGTGTGTGTGTGTGTGTGTGTGCGCGCGCGCACGCGTGTGCACACATACACACATCTCCTTTATTTCAAACGTTCACACTGTATGCGCTCTTTAATCAATATGGTGCTGGTGGAAGGTAAGACCCTCCGAGCCCCATAGTAATTCCAAAAAAAGAAAAAAAGAGGCACTAAAGAAATAGTTAATTTCCTAACAGCTAAAATATAAGTAAGTTACCCAAATTATACAACTTGTGAATGTATCTAGGACTGGACCTTAAGTAACCTGACTTTGGAGACTATCACATTAAACACTATACTCTGCTACCTCTCAATAGTACATCCTCCTCCATGCATCCTTTCCCCATATTTTGTTCTGTGTTTTCCCCTACACAGCTGGCTTGAGGAAGAATATAAAGATGGCACCAAATTCGCTTACCATTTTTAGAGACCTATGAATGCTGCAGAGTAGACAAGTCTCATCCAGCCATGATAGGATCTGCCCGACCACACAGTTTTAAGCTAAGGGACAGGAAGAACTGTGTTTCTTAGGGTAGGAACAGATCCGCAAATACCTTATCATCCCATCCATGTATCAAATCAATATACAGAAAGATAAATGAGGGTAATACCTCTCCCTGTACACTAATTTACAAGCTAGTCCAAGCAAGACAAATGCAGTGCGTTCTGGAAGAATCCCAGCAACTTCTCACTCTTGCTGACAACACTGATAAACAACGCTTCATTTTGGTACCTGTTCTGGGAGAACTTTGGTCAAATCCTGTTTGACAGAAATGCCATGCAAGTGTTTCCATTTTTGTGGAAACAACAAAAATAGCAAATAATATTTCTAAATCTGTGTACACTGTTGCCAAACAATAAATTATACATATTCTGAAAAGGAAAGAAAGCATATAATACTGTAAAATTTCTGTGGGCAATGTTTATCTGCTAATGAAAATGAAAACTCTATGGTTGCCTTTATTCAAATAAAGTTACAGACTTATGATTTAATGTCACCACAGCCCTTCATTTCTGTTTCAGGTATTAAAAGGGGTG
>NW_017732090.1:353318-364436 GCF_001890085.2 Hipposideros armiger | reverse complement strand
GGGGGGTTGTGGAATGAGTCCTGAACAATCCCTGCCTTTTGAAGCCTTCACTGCCTCATCCATGAAAAGTTCAACCCTGTTTATAATCCAATATTCAACAGCTGAGCAAGTCATATGTGAATGCTGCCTAGCCTTGTACTGGACAAAAAACAAAGGACTGTGAAATAATACCTTGAAAGGTTTTTGCCTCATGCAATCTTGAAGCTTCCAGCTCAAGGTGTTTATGGTCACAGTAAGGCCTCCCCCAGATAAGGAACTGACCCTTGAAATAGACAAGGACCTGAAACAGGCATAATGATAATCAAGGAAAGCTTCACTGCTAAGCCACATCTGCATCACTGGTTCAAAATCACACAAAAAAAAGATGAATGCAAAATCCTTTTATTCTTTTGGAAAGAAAAAAATATAACCTGCACTCCCAAGTAAAACACAACCAAGAGGAAACTTCAGAATCAGTGTTTCAGGAGGTGGTGGGGGCTAGAGGGATACAGTTTTCTTTTGGCTTTTTGAGGTCCTACTACTTTAGTCAATCAAGAAATCCATTAAATCTGCAATCCCACCAGCAGTGCATGAGGATTCTCTTTTCCCCACATCCTCACCAGCACTTGTTTGTTGATTTATTGATGATAGCCATTCTGACCAGAGTGAGGTGGTGGTATCTCATTGTGGCTTTCATTTGTATTTCTCTAATGATTAGTGAGGTTGAGCATTTTTCATATGTCTGTTGGACATTTCTATGTCCTCTTTATAAAAATGTTTCTTCATGTCCTCTGCCCATTTTTTAATTGGGTTGTTTTTTTGGTGTTGAGTTATTTTTTTGTTTTTTTGTTTTTTATATTAACCCCTTATTAGGTGTATCATTGACAAATATCTTCTCCCATTCAGTAGGATGCCTTTTTGTTTTATTGATGGTTGCCTTTGTTGTGAAAAAACTTTTTAGTTTGATGTAATCCCATATGTTTATTTTTTTCTCTTACTTCCCTTGCCCAAGGGGATATATCAGTAAAATTATTACTAAGGGTAATGTCTGCAAATTTACTTCCTATATTTTCTTCTAGGAGTTTTATGGTTTCAGAGCCTACATTTAACCCATTTTGAATTTATTCTTGTATACAGCATAAGTGGTCCAGCTTCATTATTTTGCATGTGTCTGTCCAGATTTCCCAGCACCATTTATTGAATAGACTGTCTTTACCCCAATGTAAATTCTTGCTTCCATTATCGCGCAGCCACTATGGAAATCATTATGGAGGTACAGTAAAACCTTGGATTTGCAAGTGTTCTGCAAGATGAACACACATTTCTAATACATTTTAACATGGTAAACGAGCAATGTCTTGCAATACAAGTAGTTTGCTTCCAGAATTATGCTCGCAAACAAAGGTATTACTGTATCTCAAAAAACTGAAAATGGAACTACCTTATGACTCAGCAATTCCACTCTTAGGTACCTATGCAGAGAAATCCAAAACGCTAATTTGAAAAAATATATGCTATGTTTATTGCAGTGCTATTCACAATAGCCAAGATATGGAAACAACCGAAATGCCCATTGGTAGATGACTGGATTAAGAAATTGTGGTACATTTATACAATGGAGTATTGGCCATAAAGAAGAATAAAATTTTAGCATTTGCAACGATATGGATAGACCTAGAGAACATTATGCTAAGTGAAGTAAGTCAGATGGAGAAAGACAAATACCATATGATCTCACTTATATGTGGAATCTAAAGAATAGAATGAACAAACTAATCAGAAACAGTCTCAGAAATATAGAGAAAAAACTGAGGGTTACTAGATGGGAGGGGAATAGGGATGAAAGAGAAGGTAAGGGGTTAGAAAGCACAAATTGGTAACAACAAGATTGCCACAGGGATAGTAAAAACAGTTTGGGGAATACAATCAATAATGTTGTAAAGATTTTGTAAGATATCCAATGGATACTTGCCTTATTAGGGAGACTACTTCATGGACAGTGTAGATGCCTGAACCTGTGCTGTACACCTGAAGCTGAAGTGAATAATAATGTCATCTAATTTATATTTATTTATATATATATATCATAGTCACAGGATGTGGAGTACAGCATAGGAAACAGAGTCAATGGAACTTTAACAGCTATATATAATAACAGAGGGGTAGTAGATTGGGGGAGGGGGTTATCACTTTGTGAGGGGTGTAAATGTCTAACTACTACATTGTTTTGTACACCTGAAACTAATAAAAAAAAGAAAGAAAAGAAATCCGTTAAAGATTCTTCCACAACTCAGATCAAAATGGTGTAGTTTTGCTGTGAGCCACTTCACTGCCAAAATGCATCTCCTATGAGAGCAATCCACAAAGGCATTGATGGCTGCCGCAGATGAATATCAATTAAAGAAAATGACAGATGTAGTGTAAACAACTGCCCAAATCAAATGGCAAGTCTAGCAAAGAAATGAGGGTGATAGAAAATTAATATGGTTGTTCTCTATAAAATGTTGAATTAGGAATATCCTCACAATTCTCACTTTTCCTATCAATTATTTGCTTTCGTCACCTAGGCAATTGTTCACCCAAGGGTGGGCATGAAAATAAAAGCAATTTTTAAGAAAACAAGTTCTATTGTAAGAGTCAAAACAGGAAGCTACTGCTGAAATTCACGTTCTAACAGCATTTCTGGTATCAATTTTTGATTAATGGTCTGATGTGTATTGGTAGCATATGCTGTATTTTTTTTCCTAGAAAACTCCATCTTTACGAATAAATGTGGCTTAATATTCTAAAACTGGCATGCAATTGTTTGAAACATGAGACTTAACAAAATGCCAAGTTCTACCGAGATGAGATTCAGAAAATAGCTTACATTAGATGGAATTAAAAGTGAAGGAAGAAAGGGAAGGAGAGAGGGAGGATGGAAGAAAAGGAGGAAATCCATGTACAGATGTGTGCGTGCGCGCGCGCGCACACACACACACACACACACACACACCCCACCCCCACTCCCCCTACCGACTAGCCACTCTGCAGGAAAGCCAGAGTTTAATTAGATGATTTCTGGAAAGTGCTTTGACTCTTTGGAAGGAAGGTGCTATATAAATGGAAGGTATTAGTTTTCTTATTATTCTGAAAGGCATTTTCATTCACTTCCAGATGAAACATCATACAACTAATATCCAGTCTGCTTTCTTTTAACAATGAAAATTAATTAAATCACAGGTCTTTTTAGAATTTTTATTAAGCAAACACCAATTCCCCATTTACCAACCCTAATGCTTATATGAGTGTCATTTTTTAACAAGTGCCTGGAATCATGATTTCTTGCCAAACTATTTTAATATAAATTTAATTAGAGGGATGCAGATATTTCTAACTTTTGAAAACTATGCCCTCATCAGCAAGACTATCAGGCACAAATATTATATTGACTACCTATCCTGAATAATAAGAGAAGCACAAAATAACCTCGAGAAGGTTGCAATTATAGAAAGATTACATATACATAAAATATAAAAAATATCCACTAATATATTTACCCAACTGTGGCTGGGGGGTGGGTATCAGGTGTTCTCCACTAAAGATTTTTCCCGAAAGCCTGGGCTTTCTTTTAATAAAGTTCTAAACCATTTTCTAAAATGAAATTACATTCAAGGGAAATTTCCTAAAAAGAACAGCACATTTTGCTTTGCTGGTTCATGAGCTGACTACACTGTCATCTACCCCTGGGACTCTGAGTCATCATTATGGCCTCAGATGACTCAAGTGTGACAGAACTCAGTCCCTGCCAAGGCTAGGGCCTCTGAAAGTGGTGTGGAAGCTGCTTTCACCCGAAACCAAGGAGCTATCAAAGCGCCTGGATTTGTTTAAATTATCCTGCCTCTTTTCAAATCAGCAGGCTGTCATTTATCCCTGCTATCTGGACCTGCTCCTCGCAGCTCCTATCCCACTTCTAAATTGCTTTCTGCTAATCTCCTGTGGGCTGGAAAATTCAGAAATCCTAAAGATGTGTGCATGCACAGAAGGGTCTCTCATATAAGTTCCTAAAATACTCCAACTACTGACAGCCTTTCCTTGACTTCTGGCCTGTGCTCAAAGGGCAGCCCCGTTTTAGTGCTCAGCTATATTCTAGGTAACTGAAACTGACAAATTCATGCGTCTCACTTCTCCACTCACAAATGCCTAGTTTAAAAGAATAATGGGTATACAAATTAGGAAAATAAGGAACAGTACTAGGAGATTAAAAGGCAACATCTATTCAACAGAAATTTCAAGTTGTTTTTCCTATGAATCCAGACAGAAGTAGCCAGTAGCTGCACACCTGTTGGTAATATGCTTTTAAAACGAACAGAAAATGCCACAAAAAAGTACAAATAAAAATTAAATGCAGGTTGGCTTCAAGTAGCAAAAATGATCTAAGATTTCTCCTTAACTCTAGCATTTGAAAGAAAATAGAGCATGTTTAAGCTTTAACCAAAACATCATGAGCCCAACAGCAATCCAGCTGTCAGTCACATACAAAAGCTGCAAACATCCCAGAAATGATACCTCCATTCATATCCAAGATATAAAAGCAAAAACAGCATTGTGTATTGGTTTAATAGGATTGCAAATCAACTTGTTTATAATTTAAGTGAAGTGGTTTTAATCTACCTGCTTATAACAAAGACAAAAACCCCAGTTGTTTTTAGAAGTTGTTTTGATATAAGAATAAAGTAAGTTGGATCAGGATATCATCATCTCATATGTTGTCTTTGATAAGCAATCAGCAGCCCAGCTGCTGAGGGACCCCTCTGGGGGCTTATGGATAAGAACTTGTGGAGAAGTAACTACAGCAAGGGGACATTCAGACCAAAAACACTGGGGGTGTGTGAGAACTACTGCAGAATTGCCCTTTGGGAAGGCGACTCTTTGCTGATCTAATAACTCTCCAAAGACCTATGGGACATTAGCTCCCACCCAGGCCAAGACAATGCTGCTTGGCAATGCTGAGAAACCCCAAAGCAATCGTATGGAAGAGATTAGCCCACCCGCCAATACTGGGGCATCTTCATTCCCTAGCAATGAGCTCTAGCAACAGGGACTTGCATTTCGCTTTGGTATCTGGCAATCAGCTCACGGTTACAGTTGGTTAAAACTGTCTGTCCTGAGTGCCTCCTCCTATGAAAATATACCTCTATATTTGGACTTTATCCTTTCCATTACCCCTTCCCTGGAACAACAGTGTGATTAATCTGTCATTTGTCGAGTATGTTATTTCTTTCTTTGGTTTATTAAGAGATATTACCCTGTGTGCTATTGGCTTGTGAAATTATTATAATTCCCACAGTGAACTAATGGCTGGTAGAGACAAAATCGGTGCCTCAGTAAAACTTTGCCACCGTCCCCAAAACAAAACAAACATAAAGAAACAAAATCATGTCACCTCTGCTTAAATAGGCCCATTTTACCCACCACTATATATGAAAAGATTAAACACACTTAACAAAGTATATTGATCACAATGATTCCAAACAAAAGCTTATTTATCATTTGTTTATAGATTAAAAAACAATATCAGTGATTGAAAACCACCATTAACTCAAGCCCACACTGAGAACACATTGACAACAGCAGAGCTCTTCCTGAAAAGTACAGACCTTAAGGGGATACTGAACAGTGATTCACAATTTACCCTTATAAATACCAAATTTTAGTGACCTAATACGTTACTAACAAGTAATTGTTAGCTATAAAAACAAAACCCAACAGAATGTGCATAATATGTTCAGAAGAGTTACGTAAAAGACATGAATTTGTAGAAGTTTCTGGCCTACTAGAACAAAGATAGATATATGAGAATCACTGCCCAAAGGCTTAAGTCTCAAGCTGCAAGTTTTCTAAGGACGTAAACTTCCAGAGGATATTAAGCGTGGATAAATTTAAGGGAATCAATTTCCAGATTTCCAATTCGCCATGTACCCTTTTCTACAATGGATCTGCCTGAGAAGGCATCTGCGATTCCCAAGCCCCCAGTTCTGCTCTTCTCCCCCACCTCCATTTTCACAATTGCTCTTCTTCCCTTTTACAACAGGAAGACATAACTGTTACCCATCTTAATTTTTCTACAGTGCACTCAAGGTACCAACAAAGATAAAATTTGATATTTGGTTTAAGCATAACTCTCCTTATTCAAGACATATGATAGAACTCGTTTTTCCCTATCTTACACATATTTCCATTAAGGGCAAACCTGTTGAGGGAATCGGGGTCCTCTTGCCTGTGTCGGGATGCTCTAAATCGAGATACATGAGAGAGCATTAACGACAGGCAAACAGAAAGAATGATGAGACATGTTGAAGATAGTTTTCTTATTTTAAATTGGCAAAGTTGCAGCAAGGCACGGTACCTAGCTCTCACCATCTAACTATCTTAGACTTGGAAAACTCAAATGACAGAGATGACAGAGAAATAGATAATAGTAACACTCTATTTGAAATGAAAAATGTAGTCAGCTGTTTTTCAACAAAAGGCCTGATTTTTCTAACTGGAATGACAATAATTCTACAGCTCCAGTTTTCATCACATATATAATACAGAGACAAAAATACATTTAAAGCCAATAATATAAAAATGCATTCTCAAACTATGCAGAGTACATGGAACTTTAAAAGGTGCCTTAAGGTAAAAAAGCAACAGGTATGATTGATAGTCTTCTGACAAGTCGAGGTAAAGGCTTTCTGGTAAACTTTCAGATACTGAGAAAGTGAATGATTCTAATGACTGGGTAACAAAGCCTTTTTGGAAGTCAGGTGGTTTCCAATTCTTGACTTTCAACAAAATTGAAGGAGAACCAAATCTCAAGTTGTTAGTACACAGACTATTAACAATAATTTTTGATGACATAGCACCATGTGACTTTTAGCTTATTACCTAAAACCATTCTGAAGAACTGAGGGAACTGCCAAAGCAACTCCCCTTCCATTCCCATCAACTCAGCTACGTGACAAAAAAAGGTTTATCAGGGGCAAATCTTTGCCCCTCTATCAATGTCCCTGTAAACAGTTACCTAACTGAGGGGAAAATCCCATACACTTTTTAAATGATACATTTCCAATAGCACTTTTAATGTTTAATAATTAGTTATCAAAATGTGTTATACTGATGTTGCTTTAATAAAGTGTGTACCACTAATAATTGGTAAAAAATGGTAACTCACTCTGAAAGAAATTTTCTTAATAACTACAGCCTCATGATTATAGGAAATATTTTAATTACATTTAAATTTCTTTGCATGGTTTTAGTATAAGGAATAATAACATGACCAAAGAAAAACTTCCAAGCACAAAAATACATTAAACCAAAAAAAAATTTTTTTGTAGGGAAAATTGGATATACAAGTTCAAGCAGAAAAGGGAATGATGTAAGATTTCCAACAGTTAAAAAAAGAGACCTTTAATTTATTTTTACATGGATGGTATTGAATCCCCATGGCTTTAGATTCCATTGCATTCATTTAAACAAAATGATGTAAATTTTATTTAAAATATCAATATTTAAAATCCACCAAAAATTCCATCTTGTGCAGATGTTAAATGTCTGATAAAACATAGTCAAATGCCAACAATTCCCTTACAAATGTGCAAGGGAATGCAGTTTTGCAAAATTCCTTTTGCAGATACACAAGTAAAGAACTCTGAAGGCCTTGTCCTCTAGTTCCCAGAATGGTTACAACTTACGACAGGCATGTACTCCAAAATCCAGACTCAACCATTTCTCTCTGGCACCCTGGCACCCACTGCTAATTTCTTCAAATGGATTGGACTCTGGTTTCCTTCATTTACTCTTTCACAGTACTTGTATCCCAACTGCCTACCACACTAGCACACGACAGTCATGCAAAGAGCATTGGTTTTCAAAATGAAATAAAATGTCATTTGCCAAAGGTTAGAGAGAGTAATTCCCTGCTCTTTGAGAACCCATTCAAGCTGAACATTTATCAAACACAAGAGATCAGATGGGTTGAACTTTGGACTATATGAAAAGAGGCCAGGAGTTGAGTTCCTAACCGCCATGAATTCTAGGAGTGACCTTTGATAAATCATTTAACTGTTGGATGCATCACACAGTTTTCCATCTATTTAAATATAAATGTAGAAGAGATAAGGATTTGTGCCCTATTGCAAAAACGGCCTCAAGTGGATTAATACATGCCTGGAAAAGTATTTCCAGCTTCTGGAAGAAAGAAATGCATAACACTGGGACAAGAAAGGATTTCAGATACTCATTTATTCTAGTGTATTATTGGCCTCTGGATAAAACCAGAGCAAACCAATTCTACACAGAGCTGATGGTGGCACTGGTATTTAACCATAATGAATTGGAAATCAAGAGGCTCTTTAATAAAAACAGATGCTTTGCTAATGCAGTTCAGATCCACAGCCTCTCGCACCGCCGGAGGTGGTCAGACAACCCCAGTCCATCATGGAGCCTCTGTCCTCCGCCAGTGAAGCATTTCACACACCTCCAAAGTACTGTGTGCAGCTATTTCAATCGGTCCTGCATTATTTTTTTATTTTAAATCATTTTAATACATGTCATTGTAAAACATGAGGCTGCATCTATACACATTCCTATACATAAACACACATGCAATGCAAAGTCTCTACATGAATTATTTTACATATTCAAAAACTAAAGGTGAAAGAAAAAAAACACTTTTAAGCCAACACACACACACTCATATATGCATATAATATTTATTTAATCACATCACATATCATGTTCTACATAGCCAAGGCTGAACAAAAGCAGCCTTTCCTCTCACTTAAAAAAAATAAAATAAAGTAAAATAAAATTCTAAGTGGTATTCTTAGTGAACAGACAATTAAATCATTCCTCCTGCACTTCTCTTTTTTTTTTCTCTTAAACTTAAGGAACTTGTAAGAGAATCAGAATGATGGAGGCTCCGTAAGAGCAGAGCCCAGGTCTGTCTTGTTCCAAATCCCCAGTGTCTAGGACCCTGCCTAGAGCAGACTAGGCACACAGCAGTTACTGTTGAACAGATGATACAACAACGATCCAAGTGTAAATGGTGGGTCTCACCACAACACTTCTGACCTACAGGGCAGGAAAGCAAGTTTCACAGTGCAGCACATTTAAGTGAAGTTTGTTTGGCTTATCTATATTGAAATAGCATTTTTTTTCCAGCTTTATTGAGATATTATTGACATATAACATATGTAAGTTTGTTGTACAACTTGATGGCTTAATACCTGTATATACTGGAAAATTATCACAATAAGGTTAGTTAACATCTCTTTGCCCTCACATAGTTACCTTTTCTTGCATGTGGTGATAACATTTAAGATACACTCTCTTAGCAACTTACAAGTATATAATACAGTACTAATTATATTCACCATGCTGTACTTTAGATCTCCAGAACTTACTCATCTTATAACTGATAGTTTGTACCCTCTGACCAGCATCTACCAGTTCCCCCATCCCCAGCCCTCGGCAACCACCATTCTACTCTCTACTAATGTGAGTTCAGCTTTTTTAGATTCCACATATAAGTACGAACATACAATATGTGTCTTTCTCTATCTGACTTATTGTACTTAGCATAATGCTCTCAAGATCTACCCATACTGTCATAAAAAGCACGATTTCCTTCTTTTTAATGGCTGAATAACATTCCATTGTATACCTACTCGTATATATCACATTTTCTTTTTTTTCTTTTTTTTTTTAGCTGAGCCATCCTGCCACCTGTTGGCAGCTCTGCTTTGGCCAGGCATCAAACTGCTGTTGCTCAGAGCTCACACTCTTGAGCAAGCTCTTAACCAACTGAGCCACTCGGCCAGCCCTATACCACATTTTCTTTATCCATTCATCTATACATTATACTTAGGTTGTTTTCATGTCTTGACTATTGTAAATAATGCTGCAATGAACATGGAAGTGCTGATATATCTTCAAGACAGTTATTTCATTTCCTTCAGATATATATCCAGAAGTGAGACTACTAAATTATATGATAGTTCTATTTTTAATTTTTAAAGGAAACACCATAATTTTTCCATATTGGCTGCACAAATTTATATTCCCACCAACATTGCACTAGATTTCTGCTTTCTCCATATTTTCGCCAAAACTTACCTTTTGTCATTTGGATAGTAGCTATTCTAACAGCTGTGAGATGATATCTCTTTGTGGTCTTGATTTGCATTTCCCTGATGATTAGTGATGTTGAACACCTTTTCATGTACCTGTTGGCAACTTCGTTATGTTTGCTTTGGAAAAATGTATATTTAAGTCCTTTGCCTTGCTTAGTTTTGTTTTTGCTGTCAAGGGGTAGAGTTCCTTGCATAGTTTGGATATTAACCCCTTATCAGACAGATACTTTGAAAATATTTTTTCCCATTCTATAAGTTGCCTTTCCATTCTGTTCATTGTTTCTTTTGCTATGCAGAAGTTTTCTTTTTTCTTTTTTTAATTTCATAGTCCCATAATATGTTCATTTTTGCTTTTACTGCTTTCACTTTCGGGGTCATCTCCAAAAACTCACTGCCAAGACCAACATCAAGAAGCTTTCCCCTGTATTTTCTTATAGGAGCTTTACAGTTTCAGATCTTACATTTAAGTCTTTATTACATTTTAAATTAATTTTTGTAAGTGGTGTAAGATAGGAGTCTTATTTCATTATTTTGCATGTGAATGTCCAGTTTTCCCAGAACCATTTTTACTGAAGAAACTATCCTTTCCCCACTGAGTATTCTTGACTCCCTTGTCAAACGTTAGTTGATCATATATGTGTGGGCTATTTTCTGAGTTTTCAATCCCATTCCATTGGTCTATGTGCCTGTTTATAGGTCAGTGCTATACTGTTTTGATTACTATAGCTTTGTAATAAAAATATAAATTATTTTAACAAGCGAAACACAACTAAACATAGATGAAGGCTTGAATGAGGACCCATTTTAGGGGATTGATTTCAAAGAAAATAATTACTGAGACCTAACTTCTGGTTTCTAGTCCACCGTGTAAGAAGATTAGAAGTTATAACACCATCCTAACAATAAGCAGAAGGCTGAAGAAACTGAAAAACCAACCATACTGCTAAGATCTGCAGAGAAGTAAGATCACAGGGCAAAC
>NW_017732090.1:264614-351873 GCF_001890085.2 Hipposideros armiger | reverse complement strand
CTTGGTGTTACATATTCTGTGGGCTTTGATATGTACCCACCATTGTAGAATAGCTTTGCTGCCCAAAAAATCCTGTGTTCCACCTATTCATCCCTCCCTCCCCCATAACCTAACCTCTGACAACCACTAATATCTTTACTGTCTCCATAGATTTACCTTTTCCAGAATGCCATATAGTTAGAATCTTATAGTATGTAGTCTTTTCAGACTGGCCTTTTTCACTGAGTAATAGTATACGGTTCCTAATATAGTTACTATCTGGTCCTTTACAGCAAGTATGCGAGCCCCTCTGGTGAGCACTATGTAAAGCAGTTATATACATTACCTATTTCCATATATGTCTTACTCAGTGAGGCATAAATGATTATTATCCCCATTTTAAAGAGGAAGGAGCTGAGGCTTATCAAGATTAAGTAAGTAATTTGGCCAAAGTCATAGGAGGTCAAGCCAGGCTTCAACCCCACTCACTGGCTTAGAGTAGACACTCTGAACCACCAAGCTCTACTGGGTGAGACCTGAGGGGTAACGTAACCCAAATGTTACATAAGCAAAGAAATCTTAACTTCACTGGTACAAAGGTGAAAGGCCTCAGCGAATCTCTGGGATGGAGAGACGCGCACACTCTGGAGAAACATTTCCTGAATCCCACGCTATGCCTGATATCACAGCATTACCAGCCTTCCTGTGATAATGCCATGCTGTTTGCTCTTGCCACTCTGTGGGTCAAGTCAGAAGCTCCCAGCACACTGGCTACCGGCTTCCTAACTTTGCATTCGGCCCTTGCTAACCTACTGCATGTGTCATGACCATGCCAATCCCCTCTCTAAAAACTGCGTAAATTAATACACCTCAAGGTGCCTCATTTCCTGAGCTAAACCAACTTTGGGCCCAACCTTAGAATCTACCCACAATTGAATATCAATATTCAATGGACAAAAACGGTTCCAGGTTCTTAGAAACTAAGCACATCATTCATTTTTCAGAATGCAATTACCTTCTAAGACAATGAGTTTTTTAGTAGAAAACTTTTCACTATTTTAATAGCAAAAGACCAAAAGGCAACCTAAAAAAAATAAAAATCACTTTTGTTCTAAGGAATCCATTCAGGCTACAAGTTTTCTTAAATCTGGACACCAAAACTGAGAAAGGACATTTAGCTTAGGGCCCAACAGGAATCCTCAGAATCCAGTAAGTCTGAAGCCATCAGCCCTCTCCTTACACCCACCAAGAGCCACAGAGCACAAGAGAATACCAAAGGCTCTCCCAACTGTCTAGAAACAAGTCCATTCAATTTTACTTAACCCAGTACTTCTCAGACTTATTTAAACAAGGATTTTTCTCTCTCTGTTAAGAAACTGCATTAACACTGGAATAGTCTGTCAACCAAACCATTCCTGAGTGTCCACTATGTGTCAAGCACTCAACTAAGGACTGGAACTAGAATCCAGGGAGGATACATGTTAAACACATAACCATAAATTATTAGCTAAATATCAGTGCCCTGTGAAGGAGAGACACAGGGACTAGAGAACACATCCTGGGAAATACTGGCATGGGGGAAGGACCCTGGACTGGGAATCAGAAAATTATCTGACCTAAACTCAGACACTGACTCCCTATGAAATCCCGAAGATCACTCAGCAAAGGAATACCATGTGCAAGCTTAAAAGCTCCAGACTAAGAAATGAAAGGTTGAATAAGATCAGCTCTAAGATTCCATCCATTTTGAATACTCTATGCCATTAATTCAATGTGAAATGAGAGAATGAATAAGAAATTTCAATGTACTACTTAGACACTTCAAAAGACAAACTGATGGCATAGATAATGAAACTAAACTGGAAAAATGTCTTCAGAATCTATATTCAGAATCTAAATTAGCTCTGAGTATTTTTCCTGAAGCAATAATACAGCAGGACAAGCTTTAAAGGGGAAATCAAGTCCTCCATGATCCGACCCATGCTCTTCTCAAGGCTTGGCACCTCCATCCCCCCGCCCCCTTACCCCAACCTCACTCAGTTTCCCCAAAAACCCCAATTCACCAGGAAAATGAATTCTTCTGCACTCAGGATATCAGAAAGCCTTTAGGGACTCCCAACATCAACTCAGTTCTATGGCTAGCTTCAAATCTTCTCTGAACCCTCCTGACATCTTCACCACCATCTTCCAGGCTTGATCTATTGACCAAGCCCTTCTTTGTGTCTCCACCAATCCTCAGGCTGACTTCCAGCCAGCCTGGCCACTTGCGAGCTGTATGACAAGTGTCTTACCTACTCCAGCCTCCATTTCCTGTAATATAATGATGAGTACCCACATGGCAAGATTGTTATGAGGTTCTAATGAATTATGACAAGTAAAGTGTTCAGAACAGTGCCCAGCGGCGCTTAGCAAGCAGATGTGGTAAAGACAGCCCTCTGCTTTCCCTTTCTTTCTCATGAACAAAAACCAAGTTCTGTCAGGGATGACAATGTGCCCAGCTAAAGAAACCATTTCTTTGCAGACTGAAGAGGCCATGTGGCACAGCTTTGCAATGAGATATAAGCAAAAGTGGTTGAGCAGAGTTTGAGAGAGGGGTAAACTCAGCTAACATATGCCTCTCTATCCGTCCCCATTTCTCTTGACTGAATGTCAGATGTGATCACATGGTTGCAGAGACTGTCTCGAAACCATAAGGGAAAGACCAAGAAAATTACACAGAGTTCAGCTCTGGCAACCGTGATCCAGTAAATTCATGCCACCAGCAGCCTAGCTCTGTAGTTCTCATCCAGTGAGGGGAAAAAAAGACAACTCTTAACTGGCTTAAGGGACCTTTTCTCAGGGTGCTGGTATGTGCAGCCAGATGCATGCCTGATGCAGTTAGCTCTTCCTATTATTAACCTAGCACTTATAACAATTTACTTCATTATATGGTTAAAGCTAGGTTCCCCCAGCAGATGAAAAGTGGTTTATTAATGTTCATACAGTATCTGTCACCAAGCAGGTACAGAAAAATGTTAAATGAATGAATGGAGTGACAGTAACAGCCATCATAGTTTGTCTCCAGTTTTTGTATGAGAAAAAAAAGTTTTCTTCTTCTCTCCCCACCTAAACTGAATATACTTTGGATTACTTAGCATTTATAAAGTGCCCACAGAGTGCTTGAAACTAAAGTTCTTTGTTTAAAAGGCCCTTAAATAAGAATTATATTTGCCAAGCACTACTTTCAATGCTTTCACAAGCAACTCATTTAACCTTCATAACAACCCAATGAGACAGGCAGGTACTATGGGTCTCCATTTCACAGATGAGGAAGCTAAAGCACAGAGAGGTTAAAGAAGCCACCCAAGGTCACACAGCTAACAACCAGCAGAGCTGGGATGAAATTCCATGCAGTGGGGTTCCAGAGTTCATGTCCTTAGCTGTTATTCCTGGTGCCTCTCAGTCATTAACTGGGGCAGCACCTCTTCTTCTTGTTTCTACATAAATGAGAAAAGAGCTGGGACAACATTCATTCTGAATATCTAGAAAGGTTTTTGGCTCCACAAACCAGAAAAACCCAAGGGAGAGAACTCTGCATCCACTATACCAAGAGCTGAGGTTACTTTGCTAGAATAGAGCATGATTAGTGATGGAAGAAGACAAGGAATTGTATATTTTAATTCTCTTAAGAACTTCTAGAGTTGGAAATGAGGAAAATGCAAAAAAAGAAATGACATAACAAGAAAAAGTCTTTTAATTGGCAAATGTAAGTTAATGACAAAGAAAGTTTACTAGTGGCAAGCCAATCAAAATGACCGCCTACGATCCAGATTAAGAAAACTCTTTTACCTGTAAGGTATTATTCCAGGCATTCTGTTCTTGAAGAACTATCTTTAAAACTAAGACAAGAACCTCCAGAAACGTGAAGATCCATTTACATCTGTTAGTAGCAATTCTCAAGTTGGCCGCAAGAAGACATTACTTATACCAAATTCTTCACAATGTATCTCTCACAGATTCAGCATCCAGAATCCGTAGCCAGGCCCAAGTCCATTTAGCAATACCTGTCAAGTCCTTTCAGACAATTTCACTACCAAGGACCTGGAACTAAACATAGGTAGAAAATTTGTTTTTCCTATCTGCAGCGACATCTAGTGCTAAGAAACTAAAACGCACCCTGCAGCCGAACATTTATTCCTATTATCATATTAACTGCATATTATGAAACAGGAATTCACATAACTCTAAAATACATGGCTTTTTCCATAATTAGAACTGCCAATTGTCAACTGTCTTCTAATCCAAAGTTTAAAATATCTCATAAGATTCAGAAGATATGCTTGTTTGTTTGGTTGAGGTAAATAAATCATTTTGTTCTCCAATTTTTGCTTTGTTTTAAACGCAAACACATCTTTATTTACTAACAGCAGGGATGTTAAAAGATTCTACAGCCATTAAAAGGCTTCCTCTTAAATTTAACCAGGAAGCACTCTGGCTTAATAAAATCATAAATACAAGCTATTTTAGAAAACCAACTTTCAAAATCTCGGAAGGAGAATAATTTAAATGTAGATGAAGCTCATTATAGAATGGTTTGCTGATTTAAGTATGCCATCGGCTAAATCCTGTCTCCAAATTTTATGTATTAAAATTATATTCTAA
The DNA here is from genome assembly GCF_001890085.2 of Hipposideros armiger. Taxonomy (NCBI): domain Eukaryota; kingdom Metazoa; phylum Chordata; class Mammalia; order Chiroptera; family Hipposideridae; genus Hipposideros; species Hipposideros armiger. The sequence continues at coordinate 347,253 of NW_017732090.1, read as the reverse complement.
AAGACGCAGCCTAGCCATACTCTCTTCATCAAAGTAAAGTACCATTTTGGTACTACGAATCTAGGTGTTTAGAAACCATTTTAAAAGAGAAGGTACAAAGCGCACTGGATTAAAAGTGAGAAAACAGAATCTAGCCCTGGTTTTACCTCTAGAACATTGAGACCACGTCATTTAATTTCTTTTGGCTTCAATTTTCTCAAAAAAAATATATAGGTAGGGCGAGCCAAGAGAAGAGTTTAACCTAGATTCTTTTCTGAGCCCCTTGTTCTAACGTGCTATGTTCTATGAACAAGATGATCTGTAAGATCTCACTGAGCACTGTTTTGAAATCGTCATGGAGTATGCAAAGATCTCTTTGAGATGATTAGATGATGACTCCTGACCTGGATCAGACACACTAAATCGCATCCACCATGACCTTGTACTTTCTAAATCTTAACTACAGTATTGTCTAAAGCATTTTAATACAAGTCTTTGGAAATCATGTAATTGAAGCAGGCTTTGCTGCTAAACCAGGATATTCATGAACATTCTGGTTAGGTAAGGTTCTGCCCCCAGAATAAGTTTAGGTCTTGTTTAGTTTACAGGGAATATTCACCATAAAGATTTTCTAAGATAAGCAAAGACATCTAAGTAATTTTATAATATGCCTGGAGTTTCCTACCACAATTATGGTTATCACCCTATCACTTTGCAGAAAGCACTTCAACCTAACCTAGCTAAAAGAAAGAGCTTAGAACAGCTAAAGAGAATGGGGGGGGAGGGTGGCGGAACCAGCAGAATGAGTAGTCAAACTGAACAAAGAAGAAAGAAAGGAAATAAGGTAAGCTGAACCCAAAAGACCCACCAGATGTGAGCTGGCTCCATATCACTGGGCTGGTTATGCCCCAAGTACCTTAGAAAGTCCCCTTGGGCATTTGTGAAGAGCTAGTGACTGAGTGAGTGACAGCTCTCCAAAATGACTGGGGTGGCAAGTTCATGCATAAACAAAGTAAAGTGAGCTGGAGAAACCTGGAGGAGCGCCCAGTGACCAAGGACATTTAAACGCTGGGACAACTCACGTGTTAACAAAGTCTGAGGTGAAGTCATTTGGAAAACGAGGCTAATTAAAAATAATGGGGAGTTGTTGTTTTTTATATACCATCAGGAAATTCAAACTAGAACCATAAGGAGATACCACTACACACTCAATGAAAATGACTAAAATGGAAAAAAGACAGAAAACAGCAAATGTTGGTGAGGAGGAGCAGCAAGTGGGCGTCTCATCCATGGCAGGTGGGAGTGTAAATAGTTCACTTTGGAAAAACTATCTTCAGTATCTACTAAAGTTGCATGTACACTTGCTCTATGATCCAGCAATTCTACTCCTGGGTATGCACCCAAGAGAAACATGTACATACTTTCACCAAAGGAAATATAAGAAGGTTCACAGCAAAACTATTTCAAACAGCCAATACCAGTAAACAAGCTAAATTCAAAGAGTAGAATGAATAAACAAACTGTGAGTTAGCCACACTATGCAATACTATTCAATAACGAAAACAGGGCCGGCCAAGTGGCTCAATTGGTTAAGAGTTGGCTTGAGAGTGCGAGCTCTGAGCAGCAGGGCTGCTGGTTCAGTTCCCACATGGGCCAGTGACACTGCGCCCTCTACAGCTAAGATGCTGAACAACAGCTCGACCTGGAGCTGGGCTGCCGTGAGTCGCCAGTGATGGTGTAGGCTACAGTGGGGCTGCAGTGGGCTGCCGTAAGCTACCGTAAGTGGCCGGCAGCCAGCATGAGCAGCCGTGAGTGGCCGTCCAATGGCCGGTGAGCGACTGCCTCAGCCAGGAAGAGAGCAATGATCATAACACCAACATGGGCCAGTGAAGCAGCGTCCTCCACAACTAGACTGAGGAACCAAAGGACAGCAACTTGTCTGTTCCCCTTCCCCGATTCCCCAATGCTGTTCCCCTCCCCCAATTCCCCAATAAAATCCTTAAAAAAAAATAATGAAAATAGTTATGTGCAAAAACATAAACAGATCTCACAAACATAATGCTGAACATAGAAAGCCAGTCACACACACAAAAAAATACATTCAGTAAGATTCCATATGTATTGAGTTTAAAAGCAGGATAAACAGAGTTATGCCTTCGGAAGTCCGGCTAGACATCTCCCTGGGAGGAGTGAGCTGAAGCAGGAGAGCAGGGCCACCGAGCGGCTGAGAATGTTCAAGTTCTTCACCTGATCACAGGGTGTAGGGTGTGTTTAGTTTGTAAAAATCCATAAAACAGTACACCCGTGATTTGTGTAATGTTGTGTATGTATGTAAAACATAAAAACATAAATGCTCAGACTGAGAACAGGCTCCCAGAACACATTCAAAAATGAAGAGTGGTCACACACACACACAAAAAGTCCATCAATAAGGGACAAAAAGGAAGTTGTCACTGAAGAGCCCTGAAAACAGAGAAACTGGGAGGGTCCCCACACCCAAGATATGGGGCCCACAGGTTAATCCCATGCAGCCTCCTGAGGAAAACCTCAAGTCCTTGTCAAATAGGAGGGAATCCTCAGAGCTCACTTAGACCAGCCCACCCCATTTATGATTGAAAAAACAGACTGAGAGAGAGGGGAGTGTAACTTTGTCAAAGTCACACAACCAGTTAGGGATAAATCCAAGTGTAAGAGCCACGTCATCTCAGTTAATAAGACTTAAATAATTATAAAAAAGTAAAGATACTTCAAAAGAATGAATTATGTGACCATCCAGAATGGGTACAAACTCAAGGAAAAAACAGGCTTTTGTCTACTTCATTCAAATGACATAGCAGGGAAAAGGTGATGCGAAACACACAGCATCCACAAGAGAAGGGGCCTCAGAAGGAGGGAAAGAGAAAGCAATCTTGTAGAAATCTGGGAACACAGCACAGTGTAAATGCAATATAGCAAACTATCACTTTATCTCTACATGTTCTTTCTTCATATGCAGCACTCAAAATAATACTTTGCACGTCTGGACTTTTCCTTGCCAAAGAGCACATTTGAGATCTCCGTTTTATAAACTATCGTTGTAGTAAAGGGCGAGAGAACAATTACATAAAAACAAGTCTCATATGAAGCAAAATACTACCTATCAAGATAGACAAGCACACAGCTGGCTGGACACATTTCAAAACTAAAATCCAAAAGATGCCCAGAGAAAAAACAAATGCTAATAACACATGAGGGAAAAAAGGAAATAACATGGGAAATAACCAAGACTCACTGCTTAAGAAAAAAACTAGAAACACGTCAAGGCAAAAAGAAACGACTAAGCCCAACCTTGGTGGAAATAAAAAAATCAGAATCATTATTAAAGAAAGAGCATTACAAAATACAAAAGGAAACTTGAGCCATTATTTCAGAGAAAGCAAATCTTGTCTCGACATTTACGGAGATAACAGGGCAGATGGTGCTTAAACAGTGGCCATTATCTATTTGGGTTTTGAAAACACTGATGAACAACCAAATTCACTGCAAATATAGGGTCACTTTTTGAGATCACTTTCTTTCATCAATCTTTATAACATGTAAAAGCAAAAAAGACAATGGTCAAAGAAAGAAAACAAAAACCAACGCATTTGAGCATGAAAAATGTGAGGTCAGTTTCCAACAATTAAGGACTAGACAGCACAGTGGGGTCACGAGCCCAGACCTCGAGACAGGGTTCAAATTCTGACTTCACCCCTTCCTTTCTTAACTGTGTGCCCTCTGGGCCTCAGTTTCCTTGTCTGTAAAATGAAAAAACTAATACACCCCCCAAGTCTGCTGAATGGGACAGATTAATACATGTAACACTTAAATCTGTACCATGCACATGGCTACTGAGCACTTGATATGTGGCTAATACAGTGGGTACACTGAGCTTTTAACTTTATTGGTTTAAATTTTTAACCTACACTCCGTTAAGTGACTGGAAAACTTAAATATATTTGGAACAAACATAGCTACTATGAGAATCTAGTTTTCAATGATAAATTTTATAAAATCCAAATACAGATCAAGTATACCTGATACGAACTGAGCATCTGAGTTGAGATGCATTGTAAATGTAAAATTCATGCCATTATTAAGGAAAAATTATTACAAAATATCTCAATAATTTTATAGTGATTATATCTCAAAATGGTAATATTTTTATATAATAGATTAAATTAAACGTACTGTTAAAATTAATTTCAGCTATTTCTAACTGAATGTGACTACTAGAAAATTTTAACGTGGCTACTAGAAAATTTTAAATACCATATGTGGCTTGCATTACACGTCTATTAAACAGTGCTGACTTAGAACAATGCCAGCACATAGTTAAGAGTGCATAAAATATTATCCATTAGTATCCCTATTCATATCATCATTATTGATTGCGGGATGTAAGGCAATTAGTGGGGGGAGGAGGGATCCAAAAGCAATTAAAACGTGTCTCTGGAACTCAGAGTCTAGCAGAGGAAAACCAGACAGACCATAACAGCTTTATCGACACAAATTAATAAATAGCTGTGAAAAAAGAGCACTTACAGAAAAAAAGTCCACAAAGATTGTATTAAACTTATTGAAAACCTTTAAAAGTGCCATTCTAAAATCTATAGAAATCAGAATTTGTATTAATCACCCAATTAGGGGTGATTGGGGAAATCCAGATGAAAATAGGGGAAAAAAATTACCTGAGGTGCTCACATAACCTGAAGGCCAACATTTGCAGTCTGTGGATGGGCGGTTTTGGTCCTGCTGAGTCCAGACCTGACCATCTAGGGCAGGGAGTCTCACCTCGCTCCCTTGGCCCAGCTCATGGTGAGAGCCAGCTGGGTGGGGAGTAGAGGATGTTTGGATCAGGGATACTACGGTCATAAAGACTGGGCAGATATACGCAGGAGAAAAGCAAATCAGGGTCAAACTATAACCCAGATGAGAGCCAGAAAAGGGGCCCAGTGAATGCATAAGTCCAACTAAAAATGTTCAAGAATGTTCATAAAACCACTATTCATAATAACCCAAATGTAGATAACCAACAATAGAATGGATAAAAAGAGTGGTGTATTCACATAATAAAGATTAAACTACTGCTAAACACAGCATAGGTGAATCTTAGAGACAACATGCTGTACCAAAGACACCGGAAATGAAAACAGAATACCTATATTGATTGCATGATTCCACTTGAATGAAGCTCAAGAAAAGGCAAAATTCATCTATGTAACAAAGATCAGAGCAGTTGTTACCTCTGGGAGAGGAAGACAGGAAGTAACTGTCTGGGAAGGCACCAGGGGAACCACTGGGAGCAGGAAATGTTCCATATCTTAATCTGGGCGTGGGTTACATGGTATTATATATACATAGGTTAAAATTCATGAGCTGTACATTTCAGATTTGCACTTTACTTATGTTCACTGAGTTGCACTCTTAAGACTTGCACACTTTGTGTATACTGAACTTCAATTAAAAAATAAATCACTTTTTAAAAGGTCTTCTGAACAAATCACCCTATTTAACAAAAAGTATTCTATTCAGCTGAAATTTCTTTTCAAATGGCATTACCCACTGCCTTCAAATGCTTGCATAAATGAACAATTTGGGACTACAAACACTGCAAGAAGTTATGTGCACCAGTTTTTGGGTTTTTTTGAGAGCATACAGACATGCAAGAAACATATCGAGGTATGTTTTAAGGGATGGTCTTCTACTTGCCCTAGGGCTGTGGGTCCCAACTCTTGTGAGGCTCAGGAAGCGTGTATAAAAATAGAGATTTGAGGGTACCATCTCACTAATTCTCCTTGCATGAATCTGCAGAGCCCAGAAATGGTCTTTTTAAAAGGTCCCCAAGTGATTCTGAGTGGAAACCACTTCTGTATGGAAAATCAACTTCTATGCCATATAAAATAACTGATATTTTAAGTTGTTTTGGATGAGACACTGGACTTAGCATCTTAAAGAAGTGTCATAGCAAGTTCTGTTGCTTGATTTCAGTCCAATCTGCAGGAATGCCAGCATAACTTTTACTTTAGAGGCAAGGACAAGAAACACTTAAATATAATATGCATACATTAATATATAGTGTATTGGATCTAGAAAAATAATGACCATCTTCGATGATATCTGTGTTGTTAGATTCTTTCAAAGAGAAATCACAGCTATTCGGAACTAATTCCTCTCATTTTTGAGACATAGACAACTTTCTCAGGAAAGCTGCTTTTAGCAGGCAAAGCTGGCACTATATAAAGTGTTATGTAAGATGTCAGAAATTTATAGCCATCTCCCCCCTTGCAAGTATCAGAATATCCTGGTAATAAATATCCACATGCAACCTAGGTCCATATTTCTTTTCAGTAGATGCCCATTGCTAATTATACTGTCTTACAGATACATACTTCTTAAATCTATCACTTTTGCTAAGAGACTTGGAGCTCTGGTCCCTGCTGTTAAGAGAAACTACGGTCATCCTTAAATAATGCAAAGGCAAAAGCAACCAGAATGCTAAAGAAAAGTAATTTAAAATCTGCCTTTGTGTTACAGATGGAGGGCAATGCCAACTCGCTGTTCATAGTAACTGTTACTAGGTAGACTGGTCTGGGAAACACCAAGCTAAAGGGGTCAACTGGAAATGAAGCCAAATTCAAAAGCACATGTGAAAAGCTAGAGGAGAGAATACCACCCACATTTAGAGTGCATTTTAAATCACATAATCAATCTAATAGAGAAAAGGAAAATGCATTTACATATATGGCATTCACTGTGTGCCATCTTTCAATTCTAACACCAGAAAAGAGCAATTTTTCCTGCATGGCATGTTCACATCACAAAACAGATATTCACTTGGCCCTTTCACATAATTTTCCAGCTGAATATAGAACTTCTGAGTCATAAAGGAAATATTTTAAAATATTTTCTCTTAAATAAAAAATGTTTCAACTAATTTGCATCTCCTGTTGGCCTTGAATATATCCTACACTGCAGTAAGTAACCAGGTTCCGTGTCTGCAGCGGAAAATGTGGATGGTGTCATCCAGATTCACTTCCCCACCCCCACCCCTCACCTCCAACCCCTCATTGCCCAAGCCCACAGTGCATAGCAGCTTTGACAAAAGATGGACCTTGCTTCATCTCAACCAATTAGGGTACTCTATTCCCTTATCAAAGTGATGGGTTTAGATAACCCAGGCCTGAGCTACTCAGCATAGGAACCCAGGGATTGATTCAGAAATGCACAAATCAGTGCAAACCTGAGAATTTTGCTGGGGACTCTGAAACACACACTCTGAATTTAGATGGTGAAGGGAAGCAGAGTTTGCCATTTCAAAATATGCCTTTTGGTATATTGATTTTAAGGAACAAAAGACTCAGGAAAACCCTTTGACCCTCCTCCTTTACCTGCTAAAGGAATTCAGATAAAGGACCTGCTCCAGGAAAGCATGTATCAGCACAGATTACTATAGTTTAATATAAATTAGTATGTGATAGAGAGGAATCTAGCAGGCCCTTTTGATCAAAGTCTTCTCTGTGCCCCACTGTTAAAGATGGACCAGCAAACATTTACCAAATATTTGCTTTTTATCTTTACATGAATTGCCTTCCTGCCCCTAGAAATCACAAACCATAACCTGCCCCCTTCCCCTTAGCTCAACTGCCCAATGCTTCCTTGTATCTCATATCTTATGTCAGCCCAAAAGTATATCAATAAAATAAACTTTGGACATTTTATCCTGTTAATCTAATTATTAGCCCAGCTAGAAAAATTTAGAAGGTGGGAGTAAAGTTATTTTTTGCTGCTCTCTCACTTCTATTCTGAGAGCAGAATGCTTGAAGTCAATATACTAAAAAGGCAAAACCAAGAACAATCCCAGAGAACCAAAGCCAGTGCCTTGATCAAACCATGCCTAAATCCCACCCTACCTCCACATCATTACTCTTCTGTGAGCTAATAAACCCCTTTACCATTTAGGCCAGTTTGGAATTGGGTTTTCTGTTATTTGAAATTAACAAACATAAAATGCCACATGATAAAATGTTTTAGAAGTAATGCCATGTTGTAGATGCACAAAACTATACTTTTAAGAATTTCCATATATGTAATTTCTTTTTTTCCTGCCCAACAGGTGACCCAGTTTTACATGTAAGAGGATGGAGCCAGAGAAAACAAAACGAAGTAAGAAGAAATGGTCACTTACTGTAGAATCTTAAATAAAAAAAAAAAAACCCACAAAAACTGAGCTTCTAGATATAGAAAATAGATAGGTGGTTGGTTTCCAGAAACGAAGGTGGGGGAGTGAAATGGGTGAAGGCGGTCAACAGGCACAAAATTCCAGTTATAAAATAAGTCATTGGGATGTAATACATAGCTGGGCAACTAAAGTTAATACTGTATTTGATATTTGAAAATTGCTGAGAGCAGATAGTAAAAGTTCTTATTACAGGAAAAAAAATTTTTGAAACTATGTATGGTGAAGGATGTTAGCTAGAGTTTGTGTTGATTATTTGCCAATATATACAAATATCTAATTATTAGGTTGTATACCTGAAACTAATATGTTACATGTCAATTATACCTCAATAAAATAATAATAAAGAAAAAATTAATAACATCACGGATGCTTCCAACCCTGACTGTGTACTAGATAGACGCAGTTCTACATACACGTGTTCATTTCTCACCTTGTACGGTAGGTACTATTATTGTCTGAATCTCACTGAGGTTCTAAAAAACAGAAAGGTTAATGTGACCAATACACAGACAAAAATCATAGGCTAGACAGGCCGAGAACCAACTCCTCATCTCAGGCTCACTCCACCACCATCCACTCCTCTCCAAACTCACAACTCTTAGAACTCCTCCAAGGTGATTTAAATATGTTTTCCTGAGTGACATGAACAATAAACTGATTGTACCATGAAATGGTCGCTTTCTAAGCTTCCCTGCCAACAAAACCAAGCTCCTACAGTTTAGCATACCCAGTGATTCAGGTGTACATAAAGCACCCTTCCACATGACCAGGCAATCTTTTTCTCCCTGACCATAGCAATAAATGTTCAGTGAGAGCCCGTCAGCAAACATGCCTCACCACAAAAGATCAGAAGGAAACCCCCATATGTATTCAAAATAATTTACTGCATGGTACCAACGTTTAACAGGATGCATTTGACTTATTTCTGAGCCTTTTGCTCCAGAAACGTTATTCAAAAGAAAGAACCAACATATACTTGCAATACTTTTATATTTATGAGCAGTTCCTTCAGGATAAAAACTGCCATGGAAAATATGGTAGGCTTGGCATTATTGATAACATAAGAGCTGGTTCTGTGAATTGTTTGCTTAGCCTGTGACCCTGCCAAGTTCTTCAGTCAACCTGCAGTGCTGGAGTGCACACAGTCATCCCTCCTATTAATTATCAAGTCTCAGTTTCAGAGAACAAAGAACTTTATTACTTTGCATTTTATCTTAAAAAACAGTTGCACGAGCAGAACTTTAGAAAAGGGAGAACACACAGTTTGATGGAAATTAACCGCAAGAATCTAACTTTAATGAGACGTTGACAAATTAACAACTGCATATATATATATATATATATATATATATATATATATATATATATATATATATATATATATATATATATATATAAAGTGCAGTAACATTTTTTTTTCTTGCTTCAAGAAAAAGCCAATAAGATATTACGTGTGAATACTCTGAAAAAAGATGAAGGGCTTTGCACATGGGGGACACATACTTTTGTTCAAACAGACACAAAGTCATCCGCATTAGTCTGCAAATGAAAGCAGGGAGAGAAATAATTTCTCATGATGCTCTCTCAATTCATCCTTATTGCAAACCTTCATCCCAAATCCTCTCACCTTTCAATATTTGCTTCTATGGAAAGACAGGAACACATACTCACCCGTATACACACAGTTGGAAATCACTGGGGCTGCTTGGGAAGGCAAAGGAGAATAGAGAAAAAGATTCTTGTGGGTTTTTTGTTTTGTTTTGTTTTGTTTTTTCCTGCAAAAATGGAAAGACTCATTGCTCTCCCTGTACCCATGCCTTTGGGTAATTCCCTCACACCTAACCCCTAAGCCATATGACTAGTTTTGGCCAATGGGACATTAGCAAGTGAGGTGCAAGTGAAGGCTTGAAAAATGCTTGGACATTGGGGCTTATCTCTCTTGCTCTTCCTACGACTCTGAGACCACCATATAGATGAATGCCTGAGGATGAGAAACAAGGCCAAATCATCCCCAGCTGACATATCAACCACTGGCCATGTGAGGGAGGCCATCCTGGACCATCCAACCCCAGGGCAGCAGAAATCCACTGAGCCAGACAGGTCCACAGAATCATGGGAAATAACAGTTTGTTTATGCCACTGGGTTGTAGGACAGACTGTTACACGGCAAAAGTCCTCAACCTTGTCCTGAAACTTCTCAGAAATGGGAGAACTCATTCACTGAACCCTTCCTATTTATAAAGAACTGGTATACAAGACACTACAATTTATGAGAGATACAAGATGAGTGAAACATGTTCCCTGACCTCAGAGTGTTTATAATCTCACAGAAAGAATAATGAGCATACCAACGGTTACAATGCAACAAGAAAGATCAAACCCCACTCCCTCCCATCTCCAGGAATGCCTGCCAGTCATTCATATTACGTTTAGTAACGCATTCCCCCAAACACGTTCTATAACTTACAGCCAAGTGGGGCCTTTCTAACCATCCATTCATTCATTCGGTGCTTAGACCTACTGAGCAGTGAAGAAAACTGAAACTGTGTCATATGGAGTCTATATCTTAATGGATATAAATTTTTAAAATTCTATGTTTCAGGGGCTTTTTTCAAAGTGCTATCAGTGTAGATAGATATATTAATTCACTCAGCATAAAATACCTTTCTAAGTAAAATTAATAAAATACTAAAACTGAAAAAGACTTATTTGTTTTACATAATCTTATACCTCAAACATAAAACAGTCTGAGAGATGCACTATATTGTTTTATTAACAAATATATTTTTAAAAGGAAAAGAGAAAAGATAAGAAAAGGACTAGATTATGGGAGTTTTACAAAGGAATGCCCAATTGTAGGAAAAAGTTTTCTAGCATTAGCATGTGCTCTCCATGATGGCAGGAATTTTTGCTTTGCTCACTGGATATACCTGGTGCCTAGAGCTATGTCTAATACGTAAGATGCTCTCAAACTCAATAAATAAGTGTTGAATGAGTGAGGGAGACAGGGAAGGAGGGACGGAGGGAGGGCTGAGAGGATTAGTGCAGGAGTGAGTGACTGAGTGGGTGAGAGGGTGGGTGGCTGGCTGGGTGGATGCAGGGGTGTGTGATTGGTACGAAACAGGTAAAAGCAGGCAAGCTGGGCAAACCAGTAGAGAGGATATTTTCAAACTCACAGTAATGCCAGGAATTTTTTTATCAATATAAGAAGCAATCCTAGTTTATCAGAATACCAGCATGCCAAAAAGATGCTGACCACCTTTTATCCACTCTTTGCTAAAAAGCTACTAAAAGTTTGAAAGTAAAGTTTTTAAAAGTTCTAAGATTGAAACTCACAAGGCAGTTACTGAGACCCTAAAGGCATGACCTACACATGGACTGCAGGTGCTGAGTTGGACTGACTCTCTTTTAGTAATAAAAACCAAAGGGAAAAGAGCAATGACCTAAAATTCCTACTGCAACCTATCTCTGCTTGAATGAACACTTGGAAATTCAATATATTATCTTCATGTAGCCAAATGCGCTCTAAAGGCTATTTTTAAGATGGCTATAATTAAACAATAAACAGTATTGTGACTGTTTGAAGTCAGAATTTTGAACTATCATTAGATAGTTCAAAGGATACTATCAAATGATGTCCAAACAGTTGATAAGGAAGGTGACTCATGGTTGAAAGAGATGTCTCCTCCCTACTCCAAAATCAGGGCAAAATCTATGTCCAAAACTAAATTCTATCCTAGAGGGACCCTCAGGTTCAACTTTTGTACAAAGAAGAGGTCAAGATTAACTGATTCTAAAGGAGACACAGGCCACAAACAATGCTGTCTCCCCAATGTTTTCTTCGTAGGTTATCTGGAAACCAGAGGATTCAGCACCCTGGGCAGCAGGAACCCGGAGAACGAAAACCCGGTCTGTCACAAGCCCACTGAGCAACAGCCCACTATGAGTGCTGCTTCCAAATCAATTATGCTGCCCAATACACATCTTCTACACGAAATGGAAAAATGTAGACAGCAGGGAAAAAATCTTTTACAGGTTGCCAAAATCCTCCAGAGACAGTAGTTCAGCTGACTGATTCTATCATAAAACAAAAATAAGTTGGTTTAAAGTACGCCTCTCCATGAAACTTAAACGCAAAAAAATCTTAAGCCAGTAAAGGATTCCAATTTCATTTTACTATATTTCTTATTAGTCAAAGCATTCTGAAAAAGTAAAACGTTTTCTTCCATCAATGTGCTATCCACTCCTGCCACAGGCTTGTACTAGCCTGCCTCTTCGATTCCCCAGAGATGATATATAAGACACCAGCAAAATTTAAACTTAAATCATTTGCATTAGGATCTCATCATCACATAGATTCATATACGCTCCATTCTCCAAATTCAATTCAACAAACATTTTTTACTGTGTGTAAGAAAAAAAAATCCATATAATTAATGTCCGAAAAAAAACAATTTTAATCAACTTACACTTGTATGACTAGCTCACTGATTTTTAAGGACAAGCCTCTCCAGTTGCCGCCTCTGATGGGCGCAGCCTCCCCCCCACCCCCGCGCCACGTCCCAGTCAGGTGTCCTGTGCAGGGCAATGAAAACACAAAAGCGAGTTAGGCACTGGAGTAATCAAAGGGTATGTTTTTAGTGAGGAAGAGACCCTACGCATTAAAAAATGAGAAGAATAACCGATGCTGGAGAGATTCAAGCAGGGCTGCAAGCGCCACTTTGCAGCTCGGCTCTGGACTGACACCACACAAAGTCACTTCTCCCTTCTGTTGCACCATCTGTCAGACACTTGGGAGCGCGATGCTGCAGTCCAAACTGTCTGTGATTTATTTTGGAGCACAGTGCTTAAGGAGTTATTTGGAAGTCAGATAACATATCTTTGAGCATTTTTGTTTTCAATGTTTATAAAACACGACAACAGAGAAACCAAAAGGTGCATAAAGGATGGGGTGGGAGAGAAAAAGTCGGGGCGGACCAAGAATTGGGGGATTCTTCATTACTTGAAAAATGCATCAGCAATAAAACATATGTGATTTATAAAAAGCCAAGCCAAGAGTTACACGAGGGGGGTAGAAAGTAGTCACTTCATAAACCACTTCAAACACGAAGGAGTCAGTGCCATATCAAAGCTATACAAAAGGGAAACCAATAGTAAGGCCTCAGAAATGCAGACCCCAGAGCTTGGAGAAGCTGGATTTATCACATTAAGTTCCAAGCCCCAAGTGACGGCAGTTTAAGGCAAATTCAGCCAGGATAAAAAACACACTGGGACAGCATTCTAAGAGACTAGAAAGATAGGCCAAAAAAAAAAAGAAAAAGAGATGTTAACAGATTCTGAGGAGCTGGCAGCGAACATCAAGAGACTGGGATCTGGACTGTGTTATCAGACCATGTCTAACCATGAAACAGAAATGACTTCAGTATTTAAATCCCAGAGGCTTTAACACAGAGAACTGGTTACTCAGCAGAAGGAAGGGCTGAGAAGCCATCACAGATGGTGAGGCCACCCACAAACTGACAACAGCAGGAAACCAAGGTCATCCCTAGTCAGAGGGGACAAAGGACAGGGAGGTATTTTTGGAGGCCAGGGCTGTGTCACCTGGGCTGCACTGGGGATGGGCCCTGTGGATGCCACATGAGGCCAAAGGGGGCAAAGTCTGGTTTCGCCCCAGCCTCCTACGGTGAGTCTCACAGAAGTCCAGAAAAGGGGAGCCCACAGTACTCAGCCCCAACAATACAGGGCAGAGCAGGAGAAGGGGGAGAAGAGATCTGAGCCCAAGACTGCTCCACCTTTCCTCAGATTTTCTAATTGAACACTCGAACTTTAAGGTGTAGACACAGCACCTGGAAATCTTATGAAAGTGCAGATGATGACGTAGGAAGTCTACAGTGGGGCCTGAGATTCTGCATTTCTAACCATCTCCTAGGTAATGCTGATGCTTCTGGTCCAAGAACCACACTTTGAACAACAAAGATCTAACTGGCCCAAATGAACAACTAGACTACAATCAAAAGGAATTCAGCCACATTCCTTCCAAGAATAAAAATACAGTCATATATAAGTCTTTCAAATAGGAATGAGAAAAGTAAGACAGAATGTGTAGATAGAACACTGTTAGGGCAAGACTACTACTGCACAACACTCCATGCTACTTTTCCCACTGGGTCATCAGATTTGTATGGTGCAGGGTTGTTATGGGCTGAAATGAGCCCCTCCCCTAAAATTCGTATGTTGAAGCCCTACCCCTAGTATCTCAGAATGTGACTGTCTTTGGAGATAGGGCCTTTGAAAAGGTAATTAAGTTAAAATGAAGCCATCAGAGTGAGCCCTAATCGAATCTGTCTGGTGTCTTTATAGGAAGAGATTAGGACACACAGAGGGTGGTCAGAAGTGCAGGCACACAGAGAAAAGTCACGTGAGAACAGAGAGAATGGGGTCACCCACAAGCCAAGGAGGTAGGCCCTCAGGAGAGACCAACCCTGAAGACACCTTGATCTTGATTTCTAGCCTCCAGAGTGGCATTTTGTTATTGTATTAGCAAATTAATATAAAGCTATTTATTTTTATTTCTTAATACTACTTGAATCCAGTAAATTTTCACTGCATGCCTGCTTGGTGAGAAGCAGAGTTCTAAGAGTTGGTACACAGAGGGACAGAGCCAGTCCTTGCCCAGATCCTGCTCCGGTTTTGAGGGATACCCCAAGACCATCAAACTCAGATGATGAATACTGTGACAGAAAGTAAAACCAAATGCTATAAAAGCCAGAGGAAAACAACATCATCCTACCTAGGAAGTGGGAAAGAAGAATGATCAGAGAGCGTTTCAAAATGGATCTAACAGTCAGAGAAAGGGGAAGTATCTTGAGTGACAGACAACACAGGCAAAGGCCCGGAGACACCAAAAAGCCCAATGCCCAGCTTTGTGCAGGGACCAACAAGACATCTGGCAGGGCGGGATGCGGTGTTGGGACAGAGGACTATGACAAGACACGTGAAACTGAGATCAGAGCCTTTCAGGGCCAGGCAGGGGAGCTTGGACCTTCATTTCTAGAAAATTAAGATTAATGAAAAGGAGGAAAGAAGATGAAGGGGCAAGAGAGTAGATACACAGACCACGCTGTGGAGGATAATAAAACTCTCCTTACCTGCCTAAGAGCTGCCTCTTTAAGACATACATACTTTCCACTGTCATTAGCTACTTTCAAAATAACTCTGAGCACTTCATTATCTCTTACCCTGTTAACTTGGATGTTATGGAAGAGGTTGCCATCCATCCTGATTTCCAAGCTGGGAACTACGGTGTATGACAGTTGTGGTTAAGTGTCACTACCCAATGAGTCAGAAAGAGAACTCAAGCCTAAGATCTGAATTCCAAAGATCATAAAAGCCCTAGGCTCCATCCTTATCACCATGGTGGCACCAGCACGACTGAGAACAGTAGTGCCTTTTGTCAGAGCATGTGTCTACCCAGCAGCCTTTCATGCTCTCTCTACCCCCATCCAACATGACCTAGAGTTTCACTCATCCAGAGCAAGGAAAGCCAAAGACCAGATTTAAAAGAAGGGAACAAAGTTACTCCTTGGCTTTTGAGAATCCAAGAGCTCAGGATCTGGTGAATTAAAAGATTTTCAGGAGTGATTCTGACATTAAGGGATGTTGGCCTTCCACACTGACTTGAACATCCTACCCTTGTATGCGAGGGGCTCCCACATACTCCTGAAGCAATTGCTCATGATGCACTCTGACCAACTAATCTCAAGTCTCATCACTGAAACAGCACAGACAGCTTAACAATGAGAACATCATTCTGATGACTGAGAAGATGGGTTATACTCTTTCTTTAATCTTCTCCTTATTAGTCTTCTCTGACACGTGGTTACCTGTCCATAAAGTTGGGCAAGAAAAAGTAGCAAGGCAGGTTCTCACTGTACCAATAAAAACCAAACTGGTCCTTGTATCGCCTTCAATCCCCTGGACATTTTAACTCTGAGTCTTCTCCCCAAAGGTCTCTCCTTGAATGTTTAGAATTTGGGGCTCAGAAGGGATCCCGAGTAACAAACTGGCAGGGTAAACAGCCGGGTCCTAATGAAGAAGATAATCCTGGAAATGTACTACTTTACGGGGCCTGTCTCTACAAAATGGGCAAATTCAGTAGAAGGGCAAGTTCCCAGAATTTAAAGATTCATATTTTAACGTGGGCGTGTGTAGAGTAAAACCACTGATTTCAAAGTAGGATTACATATTTACACCCTTGCCATGGCCTTATTACAGCTAAAATATACTTATTTCCCCCCTTGACTTTCAGTTCAGCCAAGTGACTTGCTTGGGGCAATGGGATGCTAGCAGACATGACGTGGGCAAAAGCTTGAAACGTGCTCACATGATGAGGGCTGCCTGCTTGTACCTTGGCCAAGACGATGAGGGGAGCACACCCCAGGCCACCAACTGGTCAGAGGATGAGAGACACGTGCAGCAGACCTGGAACCCACCCACAGCCTGGATCCAGGCCGAGCCAAACCTACTTGAGCAGCCAACCCCCAGCCAATCTGCACAAGCGTGACAGAATAAATGTTTTAGGTCACTGGGTTGGAGTGGGTTCTACAAAGCATTATTGGAAAAACAGCTGACTGAAGGAACAGTCAGATGGCAGAAATATGGGAAAAGATTACACAAACCACACAGATACAAACTCATCAAATAACAACCTCTTCCCCCATCAATTTCCAAAGAATGTTTTAAAAAACCTTTGAGTAGCCCTTCTTCACCTCAGCCCTCAAGCACTGTCTTCCAGTAAGAGATGAAGACAGCCCTTATCAAGCATGAACAGAAAACGGCTACAAGTTTAAAGCACAAACACAAGCAGAGAAATCTAAAGTGGGCTTGAAATGTCAAAAGAAGGGAATAATTTGAAATATGATTAGCCTTTCTCATAACCTTTAACACCTAGCACATATCACATTTCTATTCTTCTCATCTGAAAAGTTATAAAAAATAGAAGTGGTAAGATTTATGAAAAATAGACCTGGAAATGGAAAAGGGTTTTAGCTTCAGGGCCCCAAATCACCTTATGAGAAAAAGCAAAAGAAAAAGTTCAGAGGTTCACCAAGGTGACACTCTGTGTAGATATCTTTGCGGAGATGTTACAAAACCCTCACTACAGTGACAAGGAGAGGTACAGCAGCAAAAGAGATGAGGCTGAAGTCTTTCAATTCACTGCTGCATTGCTTCCTCTGCTAACAGGCATTATTGTACAGTAATCTTTTCAAATAGCTAACTATTTGATTTTGCTTTTCCTTAAATAGAGCAGATGTAAGCCCTCTCTCTCTTTGACAAATTTACTGAGGAAAGTGTACATTGCATCATGAAAGGTCAAACAAGTTGGCTTCATGAGCCTGGGGATGCGGCACTACTTCTTAGAGTTGGTGCAACTTAAACAATGAAAAATATTCTCATCTTTGATGGTGCTCATGCCACACCTGACTATTCTGAAATGCGAGTCAGGTCTTTGTTCAGTTTCCTACACAAAAGCCTCTCAACAAAAAAAAAACACTGAGGAAGTACCTCAAAATAATATATTATCATCATAATCTGGAGGAGAGAAAAGAAAGTCTGAATGCAGAAACCCTCATTTATTGTAGTATTTTCTGTAACTGGAAGAAATGTCTCTAGGACCATCAGAATGCACCACCACTGAAAACTGAAGCACAACCTCTGACTTCACAAGAAAAAGTTGTTTTAACCCTCAGAGTAGACTGAGCTGCCTAAAGGGTAGTACAAGAAGAGCTTTAAATAATATGATGCTGACCCCACTCTCTATGAGAGCTGTTAAATGCAGAACTAAATGGCTAATCCAGGCATTCAAAAGTTTACCCCCATGAAACAGTAACCGGGTGCCCCATTTTCATGCGAAGGGGATCCAAGTTTGGGTTCAGCCAAGACATGAGGCTAAACCTCATCTATCCAGCTTTGCCAATATTAGAGGGGCATTTTAATCCTTTAGAAAAGTTTTACCTCAACAGACCTCAAAAACAAACCTAGGATTCAAAAGCCTCTGGATCGCAGTCTCTCATGCATAAAGTCCGACAAGTTCTATCAAAGCAAAAAATTCAGTTCTGAACCTCAAACCTGGCATTGCTGACCCTCAATAGAGAACGCAGGTTTTCTACCAGCTCAGCAAAAAATGGGAACATAAAGAAACATGCATTCTGAAGCACAGAGCATAAAACACAGAAGCCATTACTGATGTCCTTTCACAATGAGTCCTGCCAAAACTGCAGACCATCACTGTCGAGCCCTTGAGACACACAGAAAAAAATTCTGATAAGAAATTACTAGGTTAGAAATTTCTAAAACTAGCTATGTTGTGCACACATATTTCACAATATTACCATGGAAGTTTTGTTCTGTTTTGTTTTCATTTACCATATCGCTTTTATACAGGGTTTAACAAAAGCAGAAAGGCAAAGTGCATGCCCTTGAATAGTAAATGAAATTTAATACACGTTGAGTCAAAAATGGAAAAACTCCAACAAGTGAAAGCAAACACCTTAGGTATCAACATCACCTCTGTGTGTTACAACACACAGCTTTAATGTCTACTAGCTCCCTTTCCCATTTCTTCAAAATCAAACCAGAACCCCAGCCCCGCAAGTCACTAATCAATTCTACTGATCTTACCTTAGGCAAAGCACACAATAGCCATATTCGAAAGAGAAAGAAAAAGTTTTACCTATTTAAAAGCCAGCATTGTAAAATTAAGACACCTTTTCATAGTCCTTACTTTCAAAATATTTTGGGTTTCATTCCACTTATTTGTCCATTCCTTGGTCAATTCTTGAACCTAAAAGGAAAAATATACATATGTGGTTTCTCCATACAAAAAAAAACATTGTGATATTTCTTCTAGAAAGTTTCCAAACTCTTATAGCTTTATGGAAGCATGTACTATATATCTTTTAATTAGATAGCAATTCCTATCCCTGAAAGAACCATCACCAAATATAAATCAAACAAGCTGATCTCATCCTACAACCTACATCACGGCAAAGGAAAGAATGTAAATTGCCTAGAGTTTTACAACAGTCTTTTTCATGGTGTATTTAAATAAAAGCTGCTTCCTTGGATATTAACCAAAATTACAAGTTCAAGGATGACAACGTCTTATTAAATGAGTTAATTTTTCCTGATTATACTTTAGGTCCTAAGAAATAGTGATTCATTCTTCTCTCTCATTAGATGTGGTGATTAAATCACCTGGGATGCTGCAGTTTTCTTTTAAGAGATAATCTGCTTTTGTAGTTAATAGAGTATATAAATCTCATTCAATCTTAAAAAAAAAAAAAGAGGCTCTTAAATTGACTCAGTGAAAGCAAAATCTTGTGATAAAAAAATCAGCTTCTCTCCAGTCTTATGTAATTTAGGGGAGAAAACGTCCCCCACTGTTGAACACACCACAGTTGTAAGTTGCTTCTCAAAGTTAATGAAAATATTCTGCTAGTTCCTTAAAACTTTTTATATGATCCTAGTGAGTAATTCATTAAGAAGCAAAAAAGTGATATCTAACTAAGAGGTAGAAACAAAAAGAATGAAAAATGTGTTCTATGAAAAGAAATATAGCTACAGCTAAAAGAGAATGACTTCTGAGGGGCAGAAGAGGGCGACTCGTGCTTTCAAAGTCTGTTCCCCTTTTTACTTTCGTACTCCTGCCACCTCCCCACTCCCAACAGCAGACACCATCCCATTTACACCTACTGGTCTTCCCTCTAAGTTCTCTTCCTGAACCAGGCCAAAATGAATGCACGGCATACATTTGCCTGTCCTTTCACTGCTAAGAGGAAGATACTTTCTACACACTTAATATTAAATATAGTAACTGGAAAGAGCATTCATGTCTCAACTTTCACGAAAGAAAGCATTTGTTACAAGAAATGGAGGAACTGGACTGATGGTTTATCTACGAAGAAAACCAAAATCTATCTCACCCACCTATATTGAATTGGTCATTCACTTTACTCCTTAGTTTACCTCTAATAGTGCTGTAGAACTTCAAATTTAAAATAATATCTCTTGTTTTCACTAATAATGTCAAAATCTATCATTTCTTGGAAAAAGAAAAAAAAAAGAAACAGAAACAGGACTGAGCCTAACTTTGTTTTTTGCTTGTTTTTAATGGTTTGATAAGATTGCCCTGATTAATCTGGAACAGTCATACATTCCAGTCCTTCATCACTTAAGTGATGCCAACCCTGCAAAGTCCAATAACAGCAATAAAAGTTATATGGCTCTCAGTGCTTTCATTTTAGAAGAGATTTCAGAAAATGAATATTCTTATACCTTCTCTCCCTACCAAAGGGGAAAGATTGGTGTATTGAATTTACTAATTTATAATAATCAATTAACAGAGTCTCACAGGTAATTTATCCGAGAAACACAAAGCATTAATAAATGCTTTTGCATTTCACCAACAGATATTTTTTCTTTGAAGATACATAAGCCAATTAATCCTTTCCCACTTCAATCAAATAATTCTAGCTTTAAAATGTTAAGTATGCCTTGGGTTTATTTTACTATTGAATTTAAAGCAAAAAATTTTCATTTATAAAATTAAGAAAAAATGCAAACGTGATAGCACCTCTAACAATGTGACCAGATGATAAGCTTTATAGCCAAGCAGATGGCAAATGATTTTAAAAGGTCATCCAAAAAATAGATGAAAATTTAGAAAATGTTATGAACAAGATAGGCAGTCATTTCTGCCACAGCATGTGTAATGCATTCCAATTAAAATGTTTATTGGTTTCTATTAACTTGCTAGGTATTCCTGAAAACTATAATTAAGAAACAATTTAAGACTATATCCAGACATTTCAAAGCACTCAAAATTAGAATTTGAAGTACTAAATACAAAATTTCATGAGAAAAATAGGGATTAAGAAACTAATGATTTTACTAATGCTATTATCAGCAAATTAACCAGCATAATTAACTAGGGAAGTGTCAACAAGTTCCTTAACTACAACCCAATTTATATCTTCAATATTGTGTATTCTTGAAAGAGCCTCACCAACAGACTCCAATTTTCTTTCTCAGTCTGTTTTAACAATTCAGTGCAGTGAACAAAATCCACTCCAAAAATGTCCTTAATGACTGTTTCTCTTTTCACAGAGGGTTATTTTTTAAAAAACAAAATTAGTATAGAACCAGGTCAGTCATGAAACTGGTTTTCAAAAAGCACCAGTGCACAAACACTGGCTTCAGCCCACAACAACTCTAGAGCTACTCTCTCTTCTGGACACTCACTGCATTCTCTCTCCCTGCCTCAAAGCTCACCTAGATTAAGAGAAACTAAGCATCTACCTAGAGTATTTCGAGATTCCTCAAGTGCTGCACCTCCCACTGGAAATGAAGCAAAAGGTTGACAAAAACCTAAACAGTGGTCATGGTCTAGCTATGGTTAAGATATGGGGATCACCGCTGTTTCATTCAATGTTGAACATGGCCTCCCCTCAACCTGGGACTACTCTGAAGCCCCCAGTGGCCTGTTTCATCAGTGAGGCCTGCACGTGAATTTCAGTTACCCTTAACCACCAAGTGCCAGACAAACTCCATTTATTAAGTCAGATAACAAAATGAGATGCATAAAAAGTCAACTATTGTGCTTTTTAAAAAAATAATCACAGGGTAGGGACAGGGAAAGTTAAGTGTAATAAAACAAGAAAATAAGTCTCAAATAACCACAACTAAAAAGCATGCACTTAAAATAATAGTAAAAGTTATGATTTTCAAATAACAAGAAATCAAGGTATCACTTACTCTTGCTTCATTCTGCTGAAGTTTTTCCTCCATACTTAAGGCTGTGGGGGAGTCTAAGAGGGCAATCTAAGATTTAAACCATAAGAAAGCAGCAATTAGTAAACAGAGATAATCTCGAGGAAGGATTTCTTCATGATATAGTAAATTACCCCAAACTGCCAAATAAACTATTAAATGGAGCTAAAAAGTATTGTCCCACACCCTCAAAAAGTATAAATCACACCACTAAGTTTTTACTCTATGGGTTACTTATAATATTCAAAACCATGGCAGCCTGGTAAACTTATATTTGCAATACAAATCAGCAAAGTGAAAAAAGACAAATGTAACATAACTGACATTTTACCAATACAGTATAATTAAAACCACTTGATTCTTTTTAACATTTCCAATTCCACCACAGAGTAGAACTGTATGAATATTCTAAAATTTACGTCAGTGCTTCCCTATTAATGGAAATGCAGTTTTTTCTACTCTTCGGCTTTACCAGCAATGCTACAATGATTATTCCTACAATATACATGGCTGTATCAACAGAATAAATTACTAGAAGGGAATCTGTGAATTATCTATATGTATATATATATTTTTTAATAGCCAAGTTGTCCTCCCCAGAGGCTAAGCATTCTTTTCATTACTATTTACTTCTCAATTTCTATTCAAACAAATATAATACCCATGAGGCCGTCTTATTAGGCTCGGTTAAACATTCAGACTAACAAGATTAGCATGGGCCACACTTGGTATCTGTGTACTCAGCAAAAAGCAGAACTGCCAGCTGGGAAGGGCAAGGTCATCATGTGGTCTCTGCAGTCATCATCACAGCTGTCCAGGAGCTACTGCTTGGCCCTCTTGAGGGGTCAAGATTCACACAAGTGTGTGTGGGGCCCACCATAGCTTAGAAACCCACGTGGGCCAACATCTCTTCTAACAATGCCATAGGCACATTCTCCAGGGTCCCCACAAGGAACACACCTGTTATAAGAGTCACTGAACTCAAGGAAACCCAAAGCTATGGCTTCTCAACAGGCATTTATGGTTTTTATATAGTTCATCCTAATCTAGATGCAATTCACCAATTAGATGGATTTTTATCATTAGAGATGCTGCCTGGTTTTATAGCTGGCATCCCACTTTTATCCATTTACAGAGAATGAAGCCAGCAAGTTAACCCAAGGTCAAATTCATCCTTAGTGAAGGAAAAGAAGCTTGGCTAATGCATTACTTCAATGCATCACTGCACCTAGCATGTCTTCTGGCACACAGATGGTGCTCAATAAATATTTTAAATGAAGAAATGCTAGTCGCAGACGTTATAATGACTACATCATTATATATGTTTAACAATTTTCAAAACAATTAGTAAACCTTTATAACATGGTTAATTTTACATAATCCACTATTGGGATTTTTCACCTATAATCAAGGCTGACACATTCCTACCACATCAATCAACTAAGTAGATAATAACTGACAGATATATGCATGCAGGCTATCATGACCACCATGACTTTTGAAAAATTATTTTAAAGCACATGTAAAGAAAGGCCTATCTAAGACCTTTTCAAAAGAAATCTTTGGTAAAACTAAACCATTTCCAATTAAATACTCATTGTAAGGTATCTGTTTAGAAGAAAAATGTTCAGGATTAAATAATACTCAGACTAAGTTCATGTGTTAAACCAAGAGTAACACTACATCAGAACTGCAGCAATATCAACTCCACTGACGGCACCCATGTGCGCCTCTGGCTTCCACCCTTGCCACTATGCTGTGCAATCAAGCATTTTAATTTTCACCCATCTGATAGGTAAAAAGGACAACTCATTGTTTTTGAAAGCACTTTGAGGTATAATTTACATACAGTAAAATACACAGCTTGATAACTATGTATATATCCACACACACACACATATATATATAT
Organism: Hipposideros armiger; assembly: GCF_001890085.2. Classification (NCBI taxonomy): domain Eukaryota; kingdom Metazoa; phylum Chordata; class Mammalia; order Chiroptera; family Hipposideridae; genus Hipposideros; species Hipposideros armiger. Next base: position 323,275 of record NW_017732090.1, on the reverse strand, counting down.
ATGCATTTCACTATTCTTAATATTTGCATTTACCATATTTCAAATGACATTGAGCATACTTTCATACATTTAGACGCCATTTGAAACTCTTCTATGAGTTATTTGTTCACTTTTCTGTCAGGTTGCAATCTTTTTCTTATTCTTTTAATAGCTCTTCTCATAATAAAGAAGTAGTCATTTGTTGCATGAGTTGGCAGTCTTTTTCCTGGTTTGTATTGATCCAAGAAAATTTTCATTTTGTCATGTAAATATGCTATGTCCTCACTTATTGGAAATAAAAGAGGAATTCAAGTTCCCTATGACAAATGCGTGTATGGCTCTGCTCCCGCTATTTCCTATGGATTTGTTGTTCTTTTTTTCCTTTATGAAAGCTGATGTCATGTTTGATTTTAATTATAAATTGTACTCTTTGTCATGATAAAGTGCTTTTTTTTAGGCTCAAATAATGCTGTTTTTGCAATGCTGTCTTTCCCTTTGAATTAGCTGGAAGAGCTTTGTCCTGCCTTACAAACATCATATATCTGAGCTTTCCTGTGTGACCCTCTCTGAGAGGGGTCTATCTTAAAAGTTTACACATAATATTTCTATTATCTATCTATTATTTAAAGTTTCTCTGTGACTCCAGCTACAAAAATGACGATTTTTTTTCCCTACTTCCATCTTCTCTCATTGTCTTTCCTTCCTGACTTTTGTTGTGTATTTCATTTCTATATTGTTTAATTTTCTTCTTAGCCCCAGATACATTCAAGAGAGAAGAGTTGAGACATTTTCTCTCTACCAAATTCAAAACAGAAATCTGAAAAGATGTTTTAAATATAATAAAAGAGAACACTTGAAAATACAAGATATCCAAGTGCTCGACTTCATTAATCATCTGAGAAGCGCAACCTAAAATCTTTCTGTAATACCACTATGCAGCCATCAGGATGGTTACAAAGAAAAATGGACAATACCAAGTGTTAGCAAGGACCTGCAGCAACTACAGCTGGCACTTGCATATACTGACAGTGCAGTATAAATTGGTCTAACCACTTCTAAAAATTGTTTGGTGGTATCTACTAAAACTGAACATACATATGTGTACACTTCTGACCCATCAATTCCACTCTTAGGTCTAAACCTAACAGAAATACACCTCCCTGTACGTTCAGTAAAAGTCATGTACAGGAAAGTCCACAGTAGCATTAATAGCACCAGAAGGAAGCTCCCCAAATGCTCATCAAAAATAGGATAAATGAGTTGGGACACATTTGTATGATGGAATGCAATACAGAAATGAAAATAAATGGATCTACAACTACATGAACTGACATGGATGAATCTCACAAATACAATGTTGAATGAAGGAAGTGAGATCAAAAGACTGTATACTGCATGATTCTATTTGTATAAAGAACAAAAGTAGGCACAACTAAAAACTAACCTATGCCTTTAGAAATCAGGATAGTCATTGCCCTTGAGAGGTAGGGCAGGTGGTACCTGGTAAGGAAATTTAAAGGGGACTTCTCGGGTGCAGTTAATGTTCTGTTCCTTGATGTGGGTGCAGGTTATATGGGTGAATTCAGCTTGTGAAAATTCATTAATCTGTATACTTGTACTATGTATTCTTTTGTGAATATATAATACTTCACTAAAGAGTTCATGTATATATATTTATATATATACATATATATGCAAACTACTACATATATATATATTTAGAAGCAAATCCAATACATGTTAAAATATTTTGCTTTATTTAAATTGTGCTTTTGAAACTCTGATGCACATGACATTTTGCATTGACGAATACATAAAATTATTAAAAGTAGGGGTTTACTTTTATTTAGCTGCACTAAAATAACCCTAGAAATGCAACTTTGATTTCAGTAACATTCTCAATGAACCATGGCAGCATTTGGAATAAAATATTGTGGGAATACAACAATGTCATCAGAAAACTTGAAACAGAGATTGTTAATGGGCACTTAAGAACACCTGCTTATTTTATTGAGCATCACAAATTTCATTAATCTAGGATGAGCCTGTATTGTCTCACAACAATTTATAGCTTCATATTGTGATAAGCTATTTTAAATTGGGCTCCTGTTTTTATGGTAATGTATTAAGTTTATCAAAGAATTTTATCTTTGGTATGTTCTAAAATAGACTTGACTATCTTTTCCATCCTCACTCCCAAAACTACAGTAACAAAAATACTCCTTTAATTACAGCAGTAGTCTTTGGTCATGAAAGAAACAAGATAAAAGACCACAAAGTATAAGGTGACAGGCATACACAATACCTCTGAAAACACTCCTCAGATAGAATTTAAAAATTCTAGAGTTTTTCTGTCCATGTGATAAGGCTCCTTTCAAGGATTTCCTCAGCTTGACTTAAAATGGCTGATTTTTCTTTTCCTTCATTCTCATAACTTAGTGAAACATTAAGTACAAGAAGTTGCACAAGAATTTTCCAAATACTTCCCTTCACATATAATAGTTTGGGTGATCCTGTGCAATCATCCTTAAATGTTTACTTCAGATAAATAATGTTTTAAAAACATTGAAAAAAAGATTGCATTAACAAAGTGTATAAATAAAAATGACTATTGTGGTTCATGTCATAAATTACATGAGCCCAATAACAGCACATACAGCAGGACCACTTGTTCTGACAACTTCCCTTCACACACAGGAAAGCTCCACATCAAAAAGTAAAATGGATGTGGACATATTTTTAAGTGCAATAAGCAATTCCCACGCAACTGTTGCCTGCCACCTATGAGAAAGAACTGTCAGGTGTATTTCAGGACACAGGAAACCCAGTAAAGTTTTTAACCTGTCAATATTTTCATAGGTCAAACCACTTATGGAAAGTGAAGGGCTTCAAGAAGCTGCTCCCAAGCAAGTACTTTGCATTTTAAACAAAAGTGTTTTTTAATGATGCATCTATTCATAGGTTAAGAAAATAGGAAGAAATGTATCCTTATTTCTAACTGCAATCTAACTTGAAAATTTTAAAAAGCTGTCCTTGATTTTCTTTCAAGAGTGGCCTTTCATCTCAACAGTCTAAACCTGTAAGAACCTAACTCACACTGTTCATCAAGACTGTAACTCTGCATGTACACTATGCAGATTATAAGGAAGTTTACTGTGAAAAACACAAAAGGACAAGGCTCCTTCACTAGAATCCTGAAGTGAGGCTGTTTCAACAATCAACAAGGCCCCAGGGACATCCTCTCAACCAAGCCACAGGTATGTTACACATGTCACTGTATCACGATAACTACCTCTGTAATGGGCAATACAAAATAAAGACTCAGAAAGGTATTCAAACTAGTCTTTCTTTCTGTTAAAATACATTTTCAAGTCATAAAATGGGTAGAATTTTAAATATTACTCCAAGCACCTCAATTTCCTTCTACAAATGGAGATTATGCTGCTAATCCTATTGCATGTTAAATTTCCATCCATAATTGATAACTATTAGATGGTTAATCATTATGGGTTTAGTAGATAAAATATTACTTACACACAGAGCACATAATAAATATAAAAGCCAATGTGGGGGGTGGGGGAACGGGCGGTGATGTAAAGGAGAAACCAGTTAACTCATTCAAGCTTTACTTAAAACTTATTTACTCAAATCAATACAATGAGTGAGATAATTGTCTCATTAAGATCTAGAAATAGATGCCATTACTCAAAGAAAATTATCCATAAATCTCAAAAAAACCCAACCTGATTCCCTTGAGCAAGCAGTGTTTTCAGTCTGACTATTTCAGCTCGCAGCTCACGGATGAGTTTGACGTTGGCATCCTCATTAATGGTAGGCTTGTTGATGATATTTTTGGCTCTATTTGCATAGCGAAGAGTACTTAGGGTTTCTCCATAATTGACATCAGCAGGTGAAATGGCTGTGAAGAATGAATTAAAAAAATAATTTATCTAGCACTCTGTGTTTCATTTAATACAAAGTTGGTTTGTAATTTAAAAGTCAGATTAACCCCAGGCCATTAGATAGACTAAATATTCATTGCCACAGTAATGAATCCTAAAAATTATTTAAGATTTATAGTAAAGGTGTTCACTATACTAAATTAAATATCATTTGCTCTTAAGCATAGACTCAGCCATCTAACCAATGCTATAATAAAATATGAGATACTCCACTGTAGTTTAGGGAGTTTTCTCTATTAAAAATATAGGAAGAAGAAGATTTCAAAACTACAGTAGTCCCTGCCTTATCCACGGGGAATATGTCCCAAGACCCCCAGTGGATGCCTAAAACCACGGATAGTACCGAGCCCTGATCAACTTCTTCAACTCAGCTGGAAATGTGGCAGCAGCTTCTTCATCGGCAGATACAGCCTCTCCAGTAATTTTTCAATTTTTCAGTCCAAACTTATTCCTGAATCTGTGCAACCATCACTTATTTGCAGTAAATGCTTTGGTGTCACTTGTTTCAGCGGACACCCTGCTGAAGTCTATGTATATAGGCTCAATGCTTTTTGGAGCAACATGTTGCCGTCAATTGAAATGTTTTCTGTTCATGATTTCCACCCACAACTTTTCCGCTTAACTAAGAACTTATCACACACTGTGGCTGTAACTCTTGCAGTTTGAGGTGTGACAGCAAAACTAGAATGAATTTCTTTTTCCTTCTTCACAATTTCACATTAAATAGAAGATTTGTACTTACTGTAGTTCTTAGCAACTTCAGCATACAATTGTTTTCTTTCCTTATTGAGAACTTTCACCTCATTTATAAGAAGCACTTTACAGCTTTTCTTTGGCATATCTGAATTGCCAATATCACTACTTTTGTGCTTTGGGGCCATTATTAAGTAAAATAAGTGTTACTTGAACATAAGCGCTGCGATACCAGGACAGTGGATCTGATAAACAAATGACTACTAAGTGACCAATGGACAGGGAGCGTATAGAGCATGGATGTGCTGGACAAAGGGATGATTCACATCTTGGGCGGGACTGAGCAGGATGGCGAAAGATTTCATCAGGCTACTCAGAACAGTACACAGTTTAAAATTTACGAATTGTTTATTTCTGAAATTTTCCATTTAATATTTTTGGACCAAAATTAAATACAGGTAAATGAATACACAGAAAGTGAAACCACAGATTGGAGGACTACTGTATTTGTACTTCTCAATATTCAGTCGAAATTGAAATATATTTTTAAAAGTTCTGGCAAACTGTACCACCTATAAAATCCCAGAGCATGAAAATTTTTGAAGAGTCAATAGATCAGTTAATTCTTTACCCCTTAAAGCTTTGGTTAATCGCACCCACAGACACACCACACCACCACAAACTTCAGGGCTTAGGTAACTATACAACTGCATCTGGGGTGCATACCCCAGGGTAGATCCCCTGCCTAGTTAATAAATGGCATGGAGGGTGAGGGAGACATGGAGGCAGGGGAAGGGAAGAGAGAAAGGGGGAGGAAAAGTGAGATTCGAAGGGAAACAGTTTTTGAATTCTCCTCAACAATTATGTTTCCTTTGTACATTTTTCCTCCCTTCTGCTTCTTTCAGTTAATTAGTGAAAATATAGACGTATATTACTGTTATTATTATTTGTTACATTTATTAGGGTTCTTTCCCCCTCCTCTCTCAATTCTTAAATTACACATTTACTGCTTTAAAATATAAAACAAAGTTGGGTAACCTTTCCTTTATGTCCTTATGATTTTCTCCCATCAGTTAAAAGTTTCTGTCCTGTACCTTAAGCAGAGAAAAGCTGAGAGTCGTTCTGCATGTATCACAGCTGGCATACCAAGAACATGGCAAATTTATGGAACTAGGAAGAGGGGGAAAGTTGGTAATATGATACGGCAGACCGGATCACAAGAAGTGGTTTTCTTCAAGATAGAAAAACTATTATTTTTTTAACATAAAAAGGCATTATTTCCCAAAGAGACTCTTTAAAATTAAATATTTACAGTCAATTCACAAGAAACACTATACGTTGAAGAAAAGAACTTAAAATTCTTACTGGCAATCATGATAGTTTTAGAGTTTCCTCCAAGGCTATCTTTTAACAACCAAGTCAAAACAGAATCTCTGTAAGGCACAAAAACTTGCTTCTTCTTTACATGAGGGTTTGCTGCATCCTGAGATAAATCGGCTGCAGACAGGAAGAAAAACAGGACAAAAAAAAAAAAAAACAATTATTAAAATTGGTTTTTTCCCCTCTAATTTGGCTTCAGAAAACCTTGAGGATACAACCTCAGTTTGTAACACAAACATTAAACATAATTGCTTAGTGCTAGTACAGTACCACAAAGAATAAAAGAAGGCAGAAAACAAGTATAAACCTACCTAAGGCAGAAATGACATTTCCCAGAGTCACGAGGGATTTGTTAATATTCCCCCCTTCCTTCAGCCTAACTCCCGTGGCACCAGTGGCATCGGCACGCTCACTTCCAGCAAGATCAACTAAGTGGATCTTACTCACGGTTTCACATGGCATTTCAGAGTCAAATTTTGCCTGTAGTAAAACATAAAAGCAAAATTGAAGAAGTATAAACAGTCTTGATGTTGTTTATGATACAAATTCTAATTATTTTCCACTCCTCACTGTGATCTCTGAGTAGGGAGTTTTGGTTTTTTTCTTTAATTGTGTTGTTTCATTGGAATTCTTACTGATTATAAAAATGTCCAAAACTAAATTGAATCTAATAGAACTATACCACATACGATTCTTAAAAACTATTCCATTACTCAGAACACTCAGGCTTTCTCAACAAAGGTTTACAGAGTCTAACTGAGATGGAATAGGAACATAGGCACTGAGAGGCACTCAACAAAGAAAAATAGAAGTAAATAATTAGTTTTGTTCTAATCTAGAATCTTCAGCATTCCAAGCACAATTCCAAGCTCTCCAAAGTATGATAAACATAGACAATTATGTAAAAGATCATTTGACTGTTAACCAATGTTAAAACATTTGTTTTACAAATTATAAAATCCTGAAAAATCTTAAATACTATATCCCTTGTTTCTGAATTCTACCAAAATTTTGCCTTCCCAAAGACTTTTAACCTATATTTACAGTCTGAACCAAAATGCCAAGAAGAAATTACTGTATTTTGATAGAAATATAAGACTTTTAGAAACTAGGGAGGGTCATATCCTAATCTGCACTAACCAGAAAGCAGGAGAAAAACCAGTAGAGTCAATCAAAAACAAAGGTCTAACAAAAAGTAAAGATGTGCAAAATTTACTGGGACGGTCGTTCAATTGACCTTAGAGAAGTTTTTTCATTTTCTTCGCTCTCTGATCCCCCTCATTAATAGAATGCAAAATTTTTGTATCTGAAGTGTTCAATGGTTCATATAAGCCAGGACATCCCCAAACTCCTAACACACTCTAAAGTTTTGAAAGGACCCTACATTTTTTGCGTTCACGTGTTCTACTAGCCGAGGTGTTAAAATATTTAAACTCAATAATTTCCAGACATATCCAAAATGCCCTCCAGCCCTTGATCAGAATAAATTCTTATATTAGTCCTTAAAAATGTTCGTTTTCTTGGGCCAGCCAAGGGGTGCGTTGGTTAGGAGTTGGCTTGGGACACCAGCTCTGACTGAAGAACAAAAGGACAGCAACTTGTCTGTTCCCATTCCCCGATTTCCCAATGCTGTTCCCCTCCCCCAGTGCCCCAGTAAAAAAATCTTAAAAAAAAAAAAAATGTTCGTTTTCCTTTAAAATGATTCTAATAATCACAATCAACACTGTGGGGCGAGCTCCATGGAGCGATAATGCACAGCAGCGAGTTACTCACCTTGGCCTCCAGCTGGTCTGATTTGAAATCCATTATCTCCCACAGAGCTTGCAACAATAAAAACTTTTGCTTAATTAAGCACAAAGCAAATTTTTTTATGTCTTGAACAAAGCGGAAGCCTGCTAAATATTTCTTAAGGGTACACATCAGGACATTTCAAATTACTGTGATTGTAACCACAGAGAAACTCAGCACACAGCACATGTTCAACTCTAATTAACAAGAAAATGACAGTCAGTCACCTTTGCCTGCTGCTGCTCCTGGTTCAACAATGATGGGTCCTCAGCTGGTGTTAATGAGCCAGTAAAGACCTAAGAGAGAGAGCCAGCCAATCCCCACAGCTGCCCTTACCTGAGTGAACTTGATGGTGAAGATGGCATGAGACCTGCTACTGACGTCATTCATCCCAGTCGCCGCAGTGGTGCGATTGATATTTCCTGCATCCATAAGTTCTTCTACATCACTATAATTCTGTACTAAATGTTTGGATAAATCTGAAAAAAAAAAGAAAAGATGGAGTGAAGAAATCTTCCTAATACATATATAGTAAATGGAATAGAAATTTACCTCTCTGAAGTAAATACACAACTGGACAAATCTGTTGTTTGAAGATCTTACTTGTTTCTGCAGTGGAGTAGAAACTGTAGCTGGGCTGCCTGGGATCAAATCCCAGCTCTGCTGCTTACTAGTGGACTTACGTGGTTATCACCAAGCCACATAACCCACCATGCCTCTGTCACCTCATCTGATAATGTACATATATGTCTGACACATGGGGATAAATGTTAGCCATTATCATCAACCTCGTCAGCATTAGGCATAGCAACAGAAGGGAAATGTAAACACTAGCTTCATGCAGAACCAAAAGCATTTTTAAAATCCTCTTTAAAAACTTTTTATTCATTTCCTTGGGAACATTCATATCATTCCAAAGTCGAATACTACAAAAGGTATACTGTGTAAAGGGTGTCCCCCAACCCCTATCCTATAACCCACCCCCAAGTTCCCTTTCTGTCAGGCAACTAATGTAATCAGTTTCTCCATGCCCTGCTAGAAATAACCCATACATCGACAGGCAATTACATATATAATAAAAACATCTTTTTTTCCTCTCCTATACAAATGACAGCATACCATAAACACAGTTTTGCATTTTGCTTTTTTCTATGTAATAATATATTGAAGAATATTCTGTATCAGTTAAGATGGGTCCTCATTCATTTTTATGGCTACAAAGCATTCGATTGTATGAATGTGCCATAACCAATTTAACCAGTCTCCTATAGAGATTATAGAGGTTGTTTACATTTTGTTTCCAATCACAAGTAATGCGGCTACAAATAATCTTGTACACATAGGTCTTTTCAAATGTGTGAGAATATTTCTGCAGAATAAATTCTTAAGAGGTGGAATTGCCTGATCAAAGTACATTTGAAATTTTGATAGATATTGCAAAATTGTTCTCCATAGTAGGCAATTTACACCCAGCAGTAGTAACATATAAGACTGCCTATCTCCCAACACTGTCATATCAGGCTTACTTACATCTGCCAGTAGCTTCATTATAAGAGCCTTAAATCCAGCCTATTTGTAGAATAATTAGCAAGGCCCAGCCCTTTACTTTACCCATCTTTACTGGGGCATTTCTTACAACTGACTGTAACACAACTGTCACAACACAAATGCTGAGAACCATAGCACAGGAAACTCTGTAAACGCTCTTTTCAAAAGGTAAGATTCTTAGAATCTCCTTATGGTCATATGTTACCATTAGGGTTAATAAAAACATTCTGCTAAAATGCAATGGCATTTAAAAGACAGGTTGAAGGGTTGCTTATCTTGCCTGAGAACATTGGAAAACAAACGGCCAGAGAGTTCTTAAAGCCGGGGGAAATCTACAGGCAAACCCCACAAAACCAGAGAATGCCCAGTGAAGAATGAATTCATTAAATAGATATTATGTAAGCGACAGCACATGTCATTTTTACTATAATAAACTGGCAAAAATAAATAAAATTTTTAAAGCTTGCCATTATCCTACTTTTTTCTTTAAAACTATTATTTTTGCACCAATTCCCAAGAAGAATAGGGCTATGAAATATTCACTCTTACCTTCAACATAAGGTCCTTCTTTTGGATGCTCACGGACTCTTAAATTGAAGGTTTTAGATGACTTCCGCCTAAGTAGGTCCCTCACACGTTCATTATAAATCTCTAAGTAGCTAAAAATTTTAAATAGAACTGAATTAGGAAAAGTGATTTCAAATATTTAACAATAATAACAGCAGCAACATGCATTTACGGGTGGTAACTATACATCAGGTGCTATGCTAAGCACTCTACCTGGATTATTTCATTTAATCCCTATAATTACCCAGAGGTAGGTACTACTATTATCCCCACTTTACAGGTTAGGCGGTGGAGATTTAGGGTGATTCAAACAACTTATCCAAGGCCACACAGCCACTGAGAGGTCAAGCAGCCATGAGAGCCCTGGATTGCTATATCTGCCCTCAAAACCACCAATGAGTGGTTCCCAGAAAAGTTTGATTTCAAGGAGGAAAAAACACTGCAACCATGCAGACTTATTTAAAGATCAGATTTATAGTGATCCTACCAACATAAACAATAACGCAAACCTTATTTAGCAAAAAGAATAAGGCAAGTGAATTTAGTATACACTTAAAAGTCAAAAAGCTCACTCTATTTGAGCAAAGCATCCAACATTAGTGTTTCTGACCAAACTGGGTTATTTCTACCAGCCTCCCAAATCCTAATCCAATGTGTACCCAGGAAAGTCATTGAATATAAAAGTGTTGTAAGCTTTACTTCCAATTACCATAGTATAGGAGGGGAAAAGGCAGACTCTCCTTTTAGAAACCCAAAGGCTTCATCCATTCCTTGCGCCTGAATGAATAATTTAATTTAATGGATAATTTAATCCACTGGATTCCTTGTATCCATTCCAGCCAAGCTTGCATTCAGTTACTCAGGCCACGGGCCCTACCTGACTTCAGTTCGAAAAGATGCTTCATCCCATCTGGTGGTTTCATTTATCCGAGTGAAGAGCCTTTCACAGATCCGAGGTATTAAGCCAGAGTCGCCCTGAGATGGGAAGGAGGAATGGCAACAGGTATCACTTAAAATAAAAGCAACTGGTGATTCAGTTTATATTGGATTGTCGGAAAAGTCATGATGCATTTTTGCAATGAAAAACATAGAAAAAATACCTCATGACCTTTCCGACAACCCAATAGTTTGCTGAAGTGGACTTAAGACTCAAAGGGCCTGCATGCCAACCCCAGGTCTACCACCCACGGCCCCAGACACACCACTTACCCCTCCAGAACTGCATCCTACTCCCTGAAATGAGAGAATTGAGCTTTCTAATTTCTACACCCTAAGAAATATATGTTTATTATATTATGGTAATATATGTTCATCAGCTGTTAATCAGTTAAATAATGGTTTGCAAACATAAAAAAACTTACTCTCTTTCAAACATGACAGTTTACAGCTATAGAATAAATGTTAGAAATCTGATCTTGGGGTGGCCGGATGGCTCAGTTGGTTAGAGTGCAGTGCTCATAATACCAAGGTTGCCAGTTCAATCCCTGCATGGGCCACTGAACCTGCACTCTCCACAACTAGATTGAAACAACAACTTGACTTGGAGCTGATGGACCCTGGAAAAACACACTGTTCCCCAATTTAAAAATTAAAAATTAAAAAATCTGATCTGGTCAAATGGCCAAAGAAGGTGAAATATACACAGACCAGAAAAGAAACATTAATGAAACCTTAGTAAGTCCTCAAAATAGCTAATAATTGTCTTAAAACTTAGGTGATAGGACCACATTAAAACATGTAGGATATCCCTCCTTTGATGCACTAACCCCCTACACTGGCCTTCCTAGACAGGAAGATTTTAAGACAGGAAGATTTTAATACATTATATTACTTATATAATGTGGGCATAAACAATAATTTTCATGTTTCAGTCAGCATGAACAAGCTGATCAACCTCAGAATGATACTAAAGAAGAAGCAAAATGTTCTTGTTAAGAAGCTAAAACTTCAGAGCTTCAATGTTTTCTTCTGAAGTATATCCTACCTTCACTCAACCCAAAAAAAAAAAAAATCAACACAGCTTTAAGAGATTTTTTTTTACTTATACCATTAAATCAGTATCAATTCTTATCAAGAAAAAATAGACCTTTCATCATATTTGTTGTTCTTATTTAAAAAATAATTTTTGTAAATATCCAAACAGTACTCAATTATAAGGTCAGAGTAAACAGTTGTAATTTAAAAGTGCTTTTTAAATGTTTAACTTACATAAAATAGCTACTAGGGTATCAACATGTAAATTGTATTTTTAGAGAAGGCTTTTTTTTCAAAGGCACAGTAGGACAGCAGGAAGAGAAAAGTGTTGATAAAAGGAAATACATCTGTTTGTTCTTCTCTATTTATTCTTCAGTACTTCTCAGCACTGAGGACTCTCCACACAGCATCTATCTACTGATCATGTCAAGGAAAAGCCTGGATTTAGAAGCCAGGACACATGCACAGAAATACTTCCATCTGGAAGGACCGACCCTCCTGTGCTGCACTACTCCTTCCACACACCACCAAACCATTAGCACTGAAGACACCACTGTGTCCACAGCAAGAAGCCCTGTGACCCTCCGCTATCTCCACATCTAGAACATGCCACAGGTCTGAGAATCAGTGAAGTGTTTTCACGACTACATAAGAAAAGCAAAACACACAAGCACCATCTAGATCTGGAGAAAACACAGACGAGATAAAGTTCCTGCAATAATGTCTAATTTTTACTCCTCCATATTTTGGGACAAGTATAACTTTGTCTGTTAATTTAGATAGCATGACTACTAACCTCTGCATACATACTATGTTTATAACTATATAGATTTTATATAAACTGTTTAATTCTAACCCTTTTAATGTATTTGTTAAATTTATGTAGTACCTTTCTACCAAAGATTTAGATTTTTTTTATATTTTTCTTGGGGAAAAATGTTTTGAATAATTTTAAAAAGAACAGAGTTCAGTAATTTTATTCAAACTGTTGTGTTGGCAGGAAAGAAGAATAAATTACTTGTGGGCCCAGCATACTTTTTTGATAAGATTATAAAGCCTTTAAAAATGGAAAATGAACTGAGACTTGCATCCATTATTCATGCTTATAAACTTAAAACTGTTTCTAATTTAAAATCTCTCAAAGGAAATTTAGTCCAACTTATTACTAAGTTTTATCTTATTGCTAAAGAATGATCAGAACATGAAAAGCAAGTTAGTACAGACCAAGTAGATAAAAGAGACAATTCTATCAGTCCAGAGAGAGAGAATGAAAAATTTTCTTCCCACACAGCGTAAACAACGTACAGAATTTCCCATCATAGTGTATGACTTTCCTGATCCAGTTTGCCCATATGCAAAGACACAAGCATTATAACCTTCAAATGCAGACTTCACAACATCTGTGCCAAGGGTTTTGAAAACCTGAAAGCAAAAAAAAAAAAAAAAGAAACACAAAAGATACAATTACCATGGATTTTAATAAAAGCCCCTTCATTATTGACAATATTCTTGACTGTTATTTTCATCTCATAAGGATTACACTATATAAATAAATCAAAGCAGAACCAGTAACAACAGAATACATGTGTGTACCTCAGATTTTAATCCAAAGGAAACTTTTTAAGCAACAAAAAAGCAACCCCATCCTTTTTCCTACTTACATCAACAAAATATTCCTGAAATATAAAAATGTAAACAAGGCAAAGTAACAATCAGGTCACAAGCAAAGATGATTTTAAAACATGATGATTTACCATTTCAGAATTAAATAAACTTATAAAGGTATTCATTCTATCAGAGCTTCCAAAAACTAAATATTCAAAACCTGAAAGTCACAGCAGCTGGAAGTTAGTACCCTAACCATGCGACATCAATGCCATCATTTTAAGGGTCCAGCTATCCATCAAAGTAAGTCTTGGAGGTTCGGCCAGCGCTGACCGACGGGTGGGTATGGATGAGGGGGAGTGGCTGGGCTCCCCTGAGTCAGAATCCAGATGCTTTTTCCTCATTGGGTATTTGCCCAGGATGGAGAGGGCTGGAAGATGAGCTGTGAGGGGACTGGGGTTACAACTCCAGTGGCCTCAGTCCAGGCCTGTTGTACCACACAGGTGTCAAGGGTCATTCCAGGGAATGAAAGAGGGTGAAGGACAAATGCTTCACCTAGACAATAGATGCGGAAGAGGCAAATCAAGATACCTGGTCGTCCGAGTTATACCCAGTTGGGAAGGAGATCAACCACAGCTTTCCAAAGCCCCACAACCCTGCATGCTGCTCCTGCCCTCTCGGGCTGGCACACTAAAGGCACAGAAAACACCTCCCTGCTTTAAAAACAAGGCACATCAGCAGCTAAAGAGATATCAAAGAGAGTGAGTGCGATCGGGTTCTCAGTCAGAGCCATAAAAAGTGAGGCACTGCTCTGTGGAGTCACCACAGACCAAGGTGGGAGCCTCACCAACCCCTCAGGAGTGCCCAGTGTCTGTGACCCCAGGTTAGCAGGAGTCTAGGCCTTCCAGCCAGAACACCCAGCCCCTAGACAGGGCTGCTACACACTGGTCATCTTGACTTCCGCTCCACATAACCATCCCTGCTAATAACACAGCCTGTCATCCAAGGACAAGATAAAAATACAATCTACTAGACTTCAGCTTTCTTCAGGCACCATCTTCCCACCATCTTGTTTGGAATTTGTTTCCTTTAGTCATGTCAGTCAAAGATTTACAAACTGTCATTCCAATGGAGTCACTTCAACAAATGACCAGTCTCATTTATTCTGAGTTAAGTTTTATCCATTTCAGCTTTTAGGAGCTGATATTTTCTGACCTTACTATCACATTGTGATGACTTAACTCTCGACTGTACTAGCAGCTCGCATGGTGTTCATGTATTAGTCCTCATAAAAATGCTACAGGGTGAACAGGTCCATTTTCCAGGGGAGGGGTTAGGTCACCGAGCATGCACAGTGAGTGGCAAGGTTGGGATTTGCACCCAGGATCTTCTGACCTAAAGCCTGTGCTTCTAAAGGCCTCACAGCCATGAGTCCCCTCCCTACACCCAACACATCATTCAGGAGTCCCCACCAGACCTAGAAGAACCTCCCCAAAAAAAACTTCTGTGAAGAAGATGATGCCAGGAATCTCAAGAAGACTTAGGGTTCCAGCCCATTCATCTGAGTTCGTTTTCACCATTATATATGGAATATGAGGGAAAATTCAAAATATTTCTTCAACTCTCTCTGATTAAACAAAAGGCATTAAACAAAA
Organism: Hipposideros armiger; assembly: GCF_001890085.2. NCBI lineage: Eukaryota > Metazoa > Chordata > Mammalia > Chiroptera > Hipposideridae > Hipposideros > Hipposideros armiger. The sequence goes on along the minus strand of NW_017732090.1, from coordinate 308,124 downwards.
GTCATCATTTTTACCATTTCAGAGTGTCACTGGATAAGAAGAACAGCCTTCCATAAACTTCCCAAAGAGTAAAGGAAGGATCTTTTCTCATACTTTTGTCTGGGGCTAAAACAAAGTCATGGAAAATATCATATTTAAACCAAAAGTTTTCAAAATGAAATTCTTCCCTCAGGTTAAAATCCATACCCACCATTTCACTACTACTTTATTTTCCAGAAAACTAACTTAGCTGGCATCTCCAACAGACTCCAACAGGGGGCCCAGGGCGGGGCTGAGGCTGGTGGACATGACTGCAAAATGGGACTAGAAAATGTAGGTGCAGAGGTACTGAGACCCAGGCCTGGCTCGGTCTCAGCTTCAGGTAACCCATCGAAGTTGGCTGGGACTCAGAGAAGCAGAGGACACTGTCCACATCTCAGGGGTTCTTGGCAAGGAAAACAGGCTACTCCATCGCAGCTCCCACAAAGTAGTTATCTATAAACAGGGTAGAGTAAGAAGGGCTGCTTTATGAAACTGATGACCTGCTCTCCTCACTGGCATCAAACCCACACAGATCCTCACCTGTCCAGGTGACCCAAAAGCCACCTTGCTGCTTGTCTGAGCACAGACTTTAAAGCTCATTTCCAAAGTAATCCAAGGTATCATTGGGTCTCACTTGAAGGGAACTGCCCACAAGAGGGCACTGTTAAAACAAAAGACTCCCATCCAGCTTGTCTACTGGGAGGTTTTAGGTTTCAAGTTTCTCCAGGGTTGAATCAAGGAATAGGTTGTGTGAGATCAAAGTCTCCTTTTCAAGTTTTCAAGAACCACGAATAACACTAGACCTTATTTAATAATGGTCTTTAATTTACATGAGTATAGAGTTACATTGCTGACTGATTTTTTTTCTAAATCTAAAATTAATTTGGAAGGAAGAAATAATGGTCATCTTACTTGATATTTGTTTAACATTAAGGGAAATTTGACTTGAACTATAGTAATAGGCATGATATATTTTCTCAAGATGCTTTTATATTCAAATGATAGTAGAGGAAGAGGAGGAGGAGGAAGGGGAAAGAGAAGAAGACATCATGCTAAGTTTGCATCTTCCCCTGTTTATAGTAGGGATACAATCTGTTGGCTTAATCCCTGTGCTGAATATGACACCATGAAAACATTACTCAGTATTTGAAAGTGAAGCCCGTTTTGGTAACAACAGCAATTAAAATTAGGGATGAGAGAAAATTATGTTTTCTTTAATGGAGTATTTAAAAAATAGTATTTTCCTGTACCTATGCTGCTTTGATTAACAACACATGGTTGTACTAGTAAATAGTGTTTACTACCATATCTCAAGGCTTTTTTAACTTTGTAATTTATGGAGCAATCTCAGGTTATTTATATAGAATCAAAGAACCCAAAGCATCTGAGAAAAGATGCTGCACATAACTGAAGCATGAAAATTATCCTTAACAGTTAAAAGATTTTACAATCTAAAATTATTTTTAAACTCTGGGCATTTATTTTTAACTTCTAAAAGAGCTAAACTTGTTAGCACTTCCCTGATCTTAATTAACTCTTGCAGAATTCAGGAAATGTCATCTGTTCCCATAAATTAACCACCATCTGTAAATAAGTTCTTTCAATCAGCAAACTGAGTGCCTCCAGTGTGCCAGGCCCTGCAGTCACACACCGCTCTGCTCTGTTCCTGGGCTTCCCCTCAACACAGTCCACTGTTCCCAAAAGGCCTCAAATGTAGGTTAAATAAGGGGGAAATCCAGCCACTTGTTAGAACTTCATGGCTCTTCACTCATCCTCTGTTGAAAACATTCTAAGGACTGTACAATGAGCTGGCTTTTCCCTTAACAAAATCCCTTATACCAGCCACTTCATTCCCATTCCTATATTAAAGCCAAAATTTGGATTCCAATATATATCTATAACATCCTATTCCTCCAGACTCCTAGCTATCAACATGGATTAACCCCGTTACCTCAACACCAAAATCATCTTCACTCACTCACCTGTTCATTTATTCATTCATTCAACAGGGCTGCTCTATCAGTCTGCCATTTAGAACACACCAATCCTTTTCTCATATCCTTAAACCTTCCAGTGGCATCTCCATCCACTGCCTTTTCCATCAACCCCAGGACCTCAACTCCTCAACTATGAAGTCAATTGTTTCTATGGACTTGAGCGAGTTATCTGATCTTACTAGGTCTCTTTGACAAAGAAAAATGGAGCTAACATTGACCTTGTTTTGGTCCTTGTGAGGATTAAACGAGATAGTGTTCATGAGCACCAAGCAGAGTTTCTGACTCCAATGCAAACTCAAGCAACATTGGTTCATCTTTCCTCTCCCGGCCCCTCTTTCATACAAGGTACTTCATCTCTCTGTATAGCTCCCATTCTTATAGCTCTTGTCCTTTCTAGTTTTCCCTGATGCTGAATAAACATCTTCTGGACACAATCACTCCAGTCCTCTCCTTTGAAGAACTTCTCTAAGTTCACAACCTATCTTAACTCCAACATTGCCTCAGAAAGCCAATCTCCATCACAATCCATTTCTAAACCAACTAAATTTCTCAAATGTTAAAGTGCATGCAAATGACCTGGGGATCATGCTAAAAAAAAAAACGCAGTTTTTGATAGCAGGTCTGGGATAGGTCCTGAGATTCTGCATTTCTAACATGTTCCCAGGTAATGCCAGTCATTCTGGTACATGGACACATCAGATTGCAAGAAACCAGACAAAAACAGTACTTGAAGACGCCACTGCATGGATTACAACCCAGGACAGGCTGGACAGGAGTTCTTAGCCTTTTTTGAACACATGGAGACCTGAAATATTGTAGCTAAAGAGGCAGTTAAGGGCCAGCCCAGTGGCACATTGGTTAAGAGCTGGCTTGGGACGCGAGGGGGCCCCAGTTCGGATCCCACATATGAGGGCCAGTGACACTACCCTCTACAGCTAAGATGCTGAACAACAGCTCAACCTGGAGCTGGGCTGCCGAGAGTCGCCGGCGATGGCGTAGGCTGCAGCCCCTGCTGCAGTAGGCTGCCATGGGCTACCGTGTATAGCCAGCAGCCAGCGTGAGCGGCCAGCAACCAGTGTGAGCGGCCAGAAGCCACAGTAAGCGACCACCCAGAAGCCGGCAACTGATCTGCCTCACCCAGGAAGAGCGAAATGATGGTGCCAACTTGGGCCAATGAAGCAACGTCCTCCACAACTAGACTGAGGAACAAAAGGACAGCAACTTGTCTGTTCCCCTTCCCCCAATTCCCCAGCACTGTTCCCATCCCCAAATTCCCCAATAAAAATCTTTAAAAAAAAAAAAAAAAGAGGCATTTAATAAGCCAGGAAGAGGGCCAGCCATGAAACCAATGTTCTTCCCACACACACTGGTGTTTCCCATAACCCCACTCTGCTCAAACACCCTCCTTGACCCACCTATGTAAATACCCTTGTCCTTCTGTTCACATGAAATGTCAACATGCAATGGTCTCCTGGGAGGATCTTTGAGTCTGTTCTTATCTGCCCACGTCATGTCCACATTTGAGACCATAAAAGCCTACAGTACAGGTTTCTTGGACAAATTCCAGCTTCGCTCTACTTTCTAGAAAGATTCTGTACAAAATGCTCTCTCTTTCTAGAAACTTTCTTTCTAGAACCATAATGATCCATCCAGCAGGGGAGATGTGACTTGAGATTGAAGTCCACCTCCCAGAGCTCTGCATCACAGCAGGAATAAGACTAAGTGGTTTATTTGCCAAGATTAGCAGCATATAAACAGCCCCCCAAAAAAATGTTTTATTTGCAGAGCGCCTTCAAAACAGTAGCATTTTGAAATAAAAGTTAAGAAATAAAAGGTTTTGAAATAAAAGTTATGATCATCATGCTCAGAGGTTATAAAAGTCCATTTTAGAGGGACTTTATTCTTCTCAGGCTTAAGATAAATGGTGCTAAGTTAGCAAAGACTAATTTTACATAAATTATATTCAGAAAAAAATTAGTAAGCTGTTTTAAGAGTTTTAGGGTATGAAAATAAACCAAACTAAAGATTTTAAAAATATCTTACCATTTCTTGTGAAACATAATCTGGATTTTTTGTATCAGCAGAATAAAAAGAAAAGTCGTAAGTGAAGGTCTTGGTCCGTTCTCTTCCTGAGTCCCCCGTCCCTCCTTCTGGTATCTAGATAGAGATGATTATGATAATAATAAGAAGAAAATAATAATGAAGAGCACTGTCAGTTAACAAGTGATCCAATTTTTAAAAAAACTTTCATAAAAAATATGCAATGATCACCATTTTTCATATTTACATCCAAAGAAGCAATTAACTCTTCCTGACCCCCACCCCTGGCCCCCAGCAAAAAATAAATAAATAAACCTAAAGTCATCCCAGCAATCCATGGCCACTCTATGATACAACCCAATGCTACTTTTTTGGACTTTTTATCATGATTACCTTATACGAACCCAATACTTCAGCCAGACTTTATTTTTGCCTGTCTTCAATGCTTTTTGCTGTTCCCTCCACCCGAAACCACCATCACTGAGGTCTGCACAAGGCCAGGAGGCACTATTCACATAGATTATGATGTGACTGGAGCCCCCTAGAGTGGCCCCACTGAAAACTATAGGTCAGATGCTTCCTCTTAGATGAAGCTTCCCTTGGGCACTCCATCCAGAAGTAATTTCTCCCACTTCTGAAAGACTAGACTCTCCCAAGACATAGCACATTACTGCAGATGTTTGCAAATATATTGTCTACCTTGTTCTGTTACCTAAACTGAACCAAAAACCATGTTTAAAAATCTGCATATGCCACCAAAGTCTCTCACAGAACATCATGTTTTCCCAACATAATTCAGATACTATACAGAAAAAATATTAAAGTTCTTATTATTAAAATGTTAAAAGTCTGGAGATCTGTTATGGTTATATCAGTCGAGGAAATGTTTGTAAAACTCAAAAAACAACAACAGTAATCAAGGAAAGCAGAATCCATTAAGCACAAAGAAAGGAGATTCATCCATGGCCAGGGGTCTCTCACTATTTCAGTAAATACAATTTTGTAGATTAAACTTTTACCACAGCACTGTGAGCATACAAAGATACATGAATCAAAGCAAAGGTAACTAACAGTAGGGAAGGGACAAGTGGTGACTGGTAGAAACGTGAGAAGGTGTTGGAGGTCAAAGGAGAGAAAGCTAAGAGTGGGCTAGATAGAGGGTAGAAGGATTGTGGTCAGTGGAGAAAGAAAGGCATTCCACTGGAGAATGCCTCAGGCAAAGGGACACCAGAGCCTCAAAGGAAGACTATCAAATTATCCAGGGCACAGCCCAACTGGAGGATAGGAGCGTTCCCCAGCTTCTATCACTGGAGATCAAGTTGCACTACTTTGAAATTAGATTTCAAAGTGTCCAGTCCCTTGAGCCACAAATTAAGAGAAATCCAACTGGAGGATGTTCTGCACTTGGCCATGAAGCAGCAGGCTTCAGAAACGCAAACCTCCAAGTTTATGACAAATGTCAGGAGAAAGGGGTTGAGTCTATAAAGCACATGATTTCTTTATTATTAATTTTACACCCTTATTTCCTCCCTAAGTGAAAAGTATTCGGGGTCCTTAACAAATTCACTGACCAAAGAAACAAATAGGCTATTTTAAGTGCAAAAGGAACTTACCACCTTAGAAAATTTTTTTCATTCTTTTCAGAAAAAAAAAAAAAATCAATGTTTTTTTTTAACTTTTACCCCCTGAGTTTTGATTAATAATACCAGCTCCTCTTACAAAGTTTATAAAACATGATTGTCTTCATTAAAAATGAAAACAAATCTAAGCCCAAAGTTTATTTAATGATTCACAAAATGCAGTCAACTGCCAGGCTCAGGGGCCACCACAGGATACAGGATAAAAATGCCTGGGTCTGGGCTAAGCGATGAGCTCACACACCAGGGCTACAGCTCAGGTCTGTTTTTTAGATCAAATGAAACCAAGGATGGGAGAGGAAGCAGAGATCAACTCTCTTGCTTCATGACTGAGCCCGAGCCAGAAAATGAGAAGTGACTCATTTAAAGGAGGAGTACGGCAATGGCAGAAGCGTTTTCTTTATCGAAGTCATTCTGACAATAAAACAAACATGGGGGCTCATGGACCAGGAGCAAGGCCAGGTTGCTACTTGCCTTTAAGTTTGTGATTGTTGTTTTGCTTTTCTCCATTTGAATAATGAATTTGGCTTCCAAGTCCTTTTCCCTGCAACACAAATAATTCAGTTTGGTTAGGAAAGAAAAGATTGTTTAAAATTTTTTTAATTTACTTTTCCCATATGGTAGTTTTTATTTTATTTTATTTTATTAAAGATTTTTATTGGGGAATTGGGGAAGGGGAACAGCCAAGTTGTTGTCCTTCAATCTTAGTTGTGGAGGCACAGCTAGCTCAGCTCCAAGTCCAGTCGCCATCCAGCTGTCCGTCGGCAGCTCACAGCCACTCAGCTCAAGGTGCTGTGTTCAATCTTAGTTGCAGGTGGGCATAGCCCACCATCCCATGCAGGAGTTGAACTGGCAACCTTGTTGTTAGGAGCATGTGCTCTCACCAGCTGAGCCATCCTGCCACCTGTTGGCAGCTCAGCGGCAGCTCAGCTCAGGCGCAGCTCACTGGCCTATGTGGGAATTTAACCGGTGACCCTGTAGCTCAGAGCTCGCACTCTTAACCAACTGACCACTTGGCAAGCCCATGGTAATTTGTTTTTAAATGGCATCTGAAGCACCATCCCTGATATGACTCCCCCCAAATCCTTACTAATATAAACATGAAGACACAAAATAGAAGTCACCATTAAAAACGAAGGCTGACAAATAGCATGTTGTTAAAACCTAGAAGAATTTCTAACTGTAAGCCAAAGGAAGTATAAATGAAATGAGATAAACCATGGAAGTCTGCGAATCATGATAAAAGCAGTCCCACCCAACTAGTTATGAAAAGAAAGACTGTATCCCTCCACCCAGGATAAGAGCTAAAAGGTAAACTGGAGTAAGTGGTCACAACCAGGTGCTGCTTCTAGAAGCAGCCAGGGCACTGCCCCCTCATCCCCATCTTCTTTCTATTTCCATTCAGAACAGGAAGTCAAGAGAACTGAAAAGCACAGTTCTCTAGAACAAATGACCATATATCTACACAATGGAGTGTCATGTCACTGAAAAAGGAACAAAGATCTCTGTATACTGTCTTTGGAGTGGAAGCCAGGATCTACTGTTAAGTGGGGAATAAAAGGTGGGGGAAAAATATACAGAATGTTATCATTTATATTTAAAAATAAGAAGGGATAACCTAAGTATTTTTCAAAAAGCTACCTATAGAGAAAGAAGAAAATGGAGTGTAAGGAACAAGGATAAAAACTTAGGTATAATTACAAAACACAAGAACATATACAAGGTACAAGAAATTTTATGTACCGGTAACAAATTTACGATATTTACATATCATAGAAGACCAAGAACTCTTCCTTATTGCAAGCTGGTGGTAAATTCAACAAAACCGATTATCGTATTCCAGTGTATTAATTTGCATATGGATATCATTATAGATTTCTAGAGTTACACTTTTAACTCATAAGCATAAATAAAAGAATTTAAAACATTTATATAGACACGGAATTAGTACTGATGTATAATGTGGATCCTTATTTTTTCCTCACAAATTTGGGTAAAAAAAGTGCATTTTATATACGGCAACTTTTCCAAGCCAGTTTGATGAAGGGTGTGGCTGGATGAACTGAACAATGGTTTAAAAAACAAGTAAACAAATGAAATCCCTCCAGTGTACAAAGAGCTTCCATTCCTGCCCTCCAGGTCTTGGGCGGCTCCATTATGGGCCCAAAAGTGAGAACTGTCTGAGGGACACCCCGGGTTCCTGTGGCCCTAAACCAAATTCTTCACAAACTGATGCCTTTCCTCCTACAGCATTCAACTACCAAAAGTATATATCCTGCCCAGCAAAAGAACTGCAGGGGAGTTTCAACACCACAGACGGCCACATCTGGGTTCCTACCATTCCCACATGGGTTGTTTCTCAATTACTCACTAACCTAATGCATCTAGAGCTTTCAATTTACAACCACTATTGTCAACAAATACCTGTTGGGTGCACCAAATTATCCAGGGACCTAAAAAGACAAGAAGTGACCCTGATAGGTGCTCACAGTATGTGTCAAGTCTTGTTTATAAAACATGAAGCAATGCAGCTCATACCATACCTACATTTCCTGTTGTAAGCTGGAGGTTAAGTAAAGCCACAGCTCAGAGCCTTATACTTTTGGAGCAGCTGGATTTAAAGGGCCCTACACATGATCCTTTATTCTAACCTGCACGTAACCACAAAGTATTTTCCCAGTTTTAAATTAACATCCACTCCATGAAAGTAACTAGGGAAGATACTGACTGAAAAACCATTATATAACATGTGCATCTTTCTATTAGCACTTCTGAAATCAAAACTGAAGATGCAAGGAGGGTTCACTACCTCTTTGACATCATATGACTGGAGTTAGGTAGTGGGGAAGGGTGTGGTGACAGGTTCACTGTTCTGAGGTCCACAGCTTTCTTCAGTTTCTCAATAAGCTCTGTGCCCCAAAAGATAGGAACCTCAGCTCAGACCCTTGCTATTCAAAACGTAGCCCAGGACCCAGCAGCATCAGAAGTTCCAGGGAACTTGTGAGAAATGAGGGATCTCAGGCCCCACCTCAGACATACTGAATGGAAACTTGCATTTTAACAAGAGCCCTAATGAACACTAAAGTTTGAAAAACACAACTCTGACATTATATTAATAAGACAGAGTGATAACTGGTCTTACATTTATCCTTATGAAACAAACTCTACAATGTTCATACTTTGTACACTGGGAAAAGTAACTTTGTACTTTGATCTTTAAGCTTTATTTTTAAAATTGCATGGAAGAATATGGATATAACCTACGTCAGCTGACACTGTCTCTACCGTTTGCTCTTCAAGTATACATTAGCTTCTGACGAAGAGCAATAAATGTCTGACACAATCAGATCTACGAAGTCATCTTAGTGTCATCACATCCAGGTTCCCTCATTCTCAGCGCTCTGTCCTGCTATCAGCTTCTAGCCCTTTCCATCCCGACACTGTTTCCCAATATCAGGTATTAAGGTTACTGACAACAGCTTGAAGTCATTTTAAAAGTAATCACAGGTCATCAAGATTAAACTGGATGCCATCTGTTCCAGAAAGGAAATTTCACAAATAATTCCCTAGATTATTTTCTTCTTAAGCATAAAAACTAAAACTATAAGAAAAAAAGATATATCTTTACTCCGAAAATAATCTCTAAGTATAATATTTATAACAAAGATGCTGACTAGAGATTTAGCCATAAAGAGCAAATCTCACTGCAGTTCTTGAAAGTACTTCATGGAAAAGCCAGTATAAATCTCCATAAAGTGGTTAAGATGGTTGGAGTTATTAACTGTTGAAACTAACCCTTTGGTACCTTGATCCTTATAGATTCCAGGAGGGTTTTCAAACTTGCAAATATTTCAGAGATGAAGGAAAGAAGGAAGGTTCGTTCCCTGCACATCCTACTGACCAATCCTGCCCTGCCCCAGTGTCTACCAGAGACTGGTGCCTGACGGCTCACAGCCTTCACCCCAGGGCCTTGAACTATCACAGGTGACTTCAGGGTCTACGTGATACTTCATCCCACCGCCTTAACTCCCACTTCTTCATCCCCCACCCAACATTCAGATACCTAGTCCTGTCCAATCTACCCCCTATTTACCAACCTCAGCCACATGTCCCCAGTCCACAGCCACTGTCACATGTCCGGTCACCACTACCTCTCCCTAGTCCAGTGGTTCTCAACCTTCCTCATGCCGCGACCCCTTAATACAGTTCCTCATGTTGTGGTGACCCCCAACCATAAAATTATTTTTGTTGCTACTCTATAAATGTAATTTTGCTACTGTTATGAATCGTAATGTAAGAATCTTTTTGTTTTCCGATGGTCTTAGGCGACCCCTGTGAAAGGGTCGTTCGACCCCCAAAGGGGTTGCAACCCACAGGCTGAGAACCGCTGTTCTAGTCTCTTTACCTTCAGCCCTGTCCTCTCCCATCCACACACCACTCTGCTATCAGAGAGATTCTTTGAAAATAAACATCTTACCCTGAGGCTCCCTGATTCAAACTCCTTCAGTGACTTCTCAAAGGCAATAGGATAAAATCCAACTCTCTGTGGTACACCAAGTCCTTCCTGATCTGACTCTACCTAGTATTGCCATTCAGTACTATCTCTATCCCATCTCCTTGTCTGACGGACTCCCAGCCGTCCCTCCAGATTCAGCTTAGACTCCACACACCCTGGAGAGAGCCTTCACAAGCCTTCTGTATCGCCTCGTTAGATGGCCCACCTGCTTGTCTCACCCACCAGACTGTGAACTCTTTAAGAGTAAGGACTTGCCTGCCTGGGTTTACATCCCCAGGTCCTGGCACGTACCTTTGAGGTGCTCATAAAATGACTACTGAATGTGATGGACTGACTGAAATGTTAAATAAATAGTTCTTACCCCAGGCTACTTTTTGCCACGTGCATCCTCTACTTAATGCCGTCTCCCTACTAGCCCCCCAGTATCCTTTATTCTTGCTTTCCCACATACTAAGGTATCTTCCCATCCACATTTTCAAGCAAAGCTTGTCTCAGGTCTAGTTTGACTTACCTACCCTGATAAACCTTCAGAAACAACTTCCCTTCAGACACCTACCTAACTTATCCCACTCCTAAGGGTTTCTTTCATCCCTGCAAATGTCACTCTCCAATTAGTCTAGAATGCCAGAGAAGCAAGAACCCAGATTCCTTCACACCCCACAACCAGAGCCCACTGAGCACAGGGGGCAAAGCTCATAATCCACGCTCAGTGCTTTGTCTTAATCTTTCAGCTGAAAACCATAAAACACTAGGCACTGATTATTCCCTCAGCTCAGGTCAATTTCCTCTGACATTTAAGAAACATGGGAAATAAGTCTTGACATTTTTCTCATATTGACGAAAATAAATAATCCTAAAATATTATTTGAACATTGATTTGATAATAGAGCAAAATGAACTATGTCTCTCCCTGGCCACTTTGGTAAATTGGGTTTCTCAACCAAAAAGTCAATTATGTTCCCTTCGTATAAATAAATAATTTATTTGAAAGGTCTGGAAACTAGATCATAAGATGCCACAAATGAGCCAGCTGGAGTAAGTATACTGCGTTATAGATCAATATTGGGGAAGAAGGGAGAAAGGAAAAGAAAAGGTGTAAAATATCCAATCGGAAAAAGAGATAAATTATGTCAGCTCTGAGATATATGACTAGGAAAAAGCTTATTAGAAAAAACAACTCTATGTTAATTCAAATATTCTAAAAATGTTTTTAAATTATTCAGCAATTCAAATTGATTCCATTTGTTCATTGATAATTTTGGCCACTCCATAATAAGCAGCCTGAGTGGATGGTGCTGAGATCTCCAAACTGAGTCATTAGCTTGGAAGATTCAAAAGAGTGGCTTATTCACCCTGATTTCTGAAGTATATCAGTATCCCCCAAATTTATCTTAAAACTTACAAAGTATGAACCAATATTTAATTGCTTTCATTTTGGTGGCAGGGCACTCAACAGCAAAAATAAAAATAAAACACTCTACTTTAAAAAAGAATGTGTGATCTCCGGGCCAGCCGTGTGGCACATTGGTTAAGAGTTGGCTTGGGACACTAGCATGAGCAGCAGGGCCGCAGTTCGGATCCCACATGAGGGCCAGTGATGCTGTGCCCTCTACAGCTAAGATGGTGAACAACAGCTCAACCTGGAGCTGGGCTGCTGTGAGTCACCGGCGATAGCGTAGGCTGCAGCCCCTGCTGCAGTGGGCTGCCATAAGCTACTGTGTGTGGCCAGCAGCTGGCATGAGCTACCGTGAGCCACTGTGAGCAGCCATCAGTGGCCGGCGACTGATTTTCTCACCCGGGAAGAGCGCAGTGATCATAATACCAACATGGGCCAGTGAAGCAACGTCCTCCACAACTAGACCGAAGAATAAAAGGACAGCAATTTGTCTGTTCCCCTCCCCCAATTCCCCAATAAAAAATCTTTTAAAAAATTAATAAATAAAAAATGAAAAAGAATGTGTGATCTCCACGGGTACTATGGAAAGAAGCCCAAGGAACACTGTTAAGTGGGAGAAGGAACAAGTAGCAAAAAATGTGTAGACCATGATCCAGACTGCAGTTAAATAGATAAATAAGGCAGAATATGCACATGTATGCTTCTAGGTGCACAAAACATCTCTGAATATTTCTGCAAGGATAAACAGGAAGCTGTTAATAGCAGTCACCTCTAGAAAGTAAGTGAGAGCGGGACCTCAGGAGATGAGAAAATGAATCGAACATTTCACTGCTGGAATTTGTTTTAGCATAATTTGATATTACTTTTAGAATTAACATAAATTTGGTTAATTAAAAGATAAAAAGCCCCTGATTTAAAACTTTGGGTTGCTTCTCAGAGCTCTAGGGTACGTCCAAGTCCTTCCTTACAAGGCATGAAAATGAGGGCTGGCTTACTGACCCTCAGGTCCTGATTATCTAACCACACAGAAGATACCTCACCTGCGCCTCGCACATCCACACCTCCCCCAGCACTGGTCATCCTCGTGCACCGCCTATATTTGCCTCTCCCCTTCCCTTCCTCCCTTCAAAATGGTGCTCAACATTCAAAACCAGGCCCACATTGATTCCCCTCTTTGGGGAAGCGTTCCTGATCCTCTCAGCTCAGTGAATTGCTCGGTCCCTCCAGTCAACCCAATGGCACTTCTTTTTTTCTTTAAGTACGGTTCCAGATAAAACAAAGGACACCCAATTAAATCGGAATTTCAGGTAATTATTTTTTAGTGTAACTATATCCCAAATACTGCATGAGACCTACTGATACTTTATTCTGCTTGCTGACCCCGATGCCACCGTCTCTTACCCAGGCGTGCAGCCAGTGGGCTCCTCCAGTGAAATGCACGCACATCACCCTCCCTTCCTCAAGCCCAGGAAGTAAAGGAGCAGAGTCTTCGAATACACCTGAACCCTCAGCACCCAACTGGTACAGCAGAGGATCCATAATAGGTGTCCCCTCGCTTATGTCAAAGTATGGAAACAAACTCAGGGAGGGCTATTCTCCTGAAGCCATCTTTGCCTTATCCTTCTGGTTGGTTCTGAGCACTCAGAGATCCTGGGACTGCTGACTACTTTTAGCTGCTCCCATGGAATACATAAAAGCCTTCAATTCGGTTTTTGAGAAAAACCCAGGGGAGATAGATGCTGAAAAACATTCTGGAGTGGGTTTTTCAGGCACTCGCCCTGACTTCATTTCAGCACCAGAGACACCTCACCACACAGCAGTCAGCTAGAGGTCAGTAGCACCAGGACCTACATCTAAATGCCAACCTTGAGTGGCAGCCAGTGCGAGTCTGCCCAGCCTCCACTCCGTTTCCCATGGGCGGCCACTACGAACGAACCAAGGACAACACTGCTGTCACAGTCTCAGGTGTTAGGAGGTTCCCATGCTAAGAGAAACAACCCCTGCATAGCAGGAGGAAACTATTACGCTGCGCCTTTTATTATCTTCCCTGGTCGAGAGAGGGTGTAATAAACCTAAAAGATGAGGCAAAAAGCCAGCTGATACAGGTTGGGTTCCCCAGTAGGGACGCAATCTGAGGGAGTTTAGCATACAGGGTGCTCATTATGGTGTGCCCTTGGGATCAACATCTGGAGAAAGAAGGAGACGGAAGCAGGACTGGGCAGAGGGAGCAGTGCAGCAACGACAGACCAGGGACACCCTGACCCACCACCCCACAGGCAGTCCCGGAGCTATGGTGGCCCTTCAGGGATGCCAAGGTTGGGCCGAGATGGCCAGGTCTTTATACCCCGGAACTGCACAGTCACAGAATGCGGGCTGCCTAGGGATGGGGTGTAACCTGGGTCCCTAAGGGGCTGACGCTGAAGGCCATGCCGACGACACTCCATCAGCTGGGCAACAAGCTTCAACAAAGGAAGATTCGGGCAATCAGCACAGGGTCCACCACACCAACTCCCCTTACATTGATGCTGTAGGCCATGCTGATAAGCGGCAGCCACCGCCCCAACTCCCCAGCAGAGAGCAACGGTCAAGAAAGAAGGCAGATACTTTTTTTTGTTTGTTTCCAGCTTAAGCAAAAGCAGTCTAACACTCAGAATCATCTCAATACAAACGAGTTGCTTTGAGATGTGCAGAATCGTCACTGAGAAGCTTTAGTCAGAGACCGAAAGCGCTTACCTGGTGAGTACCTCTGACCTGCGGGATAATACTCTGTAGGCAAAATGTAGTAAACAATAAAGACAGAGTCTTCCTGGAGTCTACATTTCAGTGAGGGGGGTTAAAAACAAAACAAAACAGTATTTTAGATACTATGAAGTAATGAAAAGGTGTCAGGGATAAGACCAGGGCAGAGGCAGGTGAGGCAAGTAGTCAGAAAAGACCTCACCAAGGGGAACATGTGAGCAAAGACCTGACCAGACATGGGCTGAAGGCCAGGCAAAGATCTGGGAAGAGATTTCATGTAAAGAAAATAGCAGGTGCAGAGGCCCTGGGGCAAGAACCAGTCAAAGGTCTGGGGGAAGAGCAACAAGGCCACTGCGACTGCAAAAGACAGAGGAAGCAAAACAGAAGATGACGCCAGAAAAGGAGACGGGGGCCACGTTACGTCAGGCCTACGGGCCTTGGTTCAATGGCTAAGGCTTTGAAACTGAAATGTGATAGGAAGTCATGGACACGGGAAGGTTTCAGGTATGGGAGAGTGGGAAAATTGCATTTACATTTTTAAATGATCCCTCCCGCTGCTGCGCACAGGCTTCAGAGGGGCAAGAGTGGAGTAAGGAGCCCAGTGTGGAGGCCACACAGGAGACGCTGGGCCAGGGGTGCAAGTGGAGATGTACCCAAGACAATGAAGCCAGGTCCAGACTCCCAAGCTCTGTTTCAACAGAATCATCTGAAGAGCCCAGCCCAGACCTACCAAGTGAGAATCACAGGATAGGGCGCTGGAATCTGTATATTTAACCTCCTAAGAGATGCTGATGACCAACCAAGCTTGGGAGCCACTTCCCTAGTTGGTCTATGATCCCTTGTCAGCTCTGAGGAGCTAGGACTCTGCAAGAGTCCAGAAGCTTAGGAGCCTTCAGCTCTCTCTGAGATGGCACTTCACTAGGTGGTCTCATCCCATCCCCTGAATAGGGCCCAACCCACCTATTCCCAATTCCAGAACAAAAACCCCGAATGGGACTATGCCTTTTGGGTTACCATGGTTGGCTTCCAACTGGCACTTATCATCTGAACTCTAGAATACCAAAGTCATTGAGAAACACTGTGAAGTGGGAAAAAAGAGCAAGCAGCAAAACAGCATGAAAATTACAATCCAGTTTGAGATAAAATGGAAGGAGGGTTGGGAGGGATAATATACACATCACTGAGTAACTATTTTCCCAATTCTCCTAAAGAAGGTCCATGACTCCTACCATGCTAGAAGCATAGGAGTACAGTGAATCCACTTAGGGCATCAGGCTTAATTCTATCATGGAAGCCTGTCCAGATGAGAAAAGCTAGTAGAAAGCTGAAGAATTCCAAACATAACATAATTCAAGCCCAAAATCATCAAGAACCAAATTCTGCTCAAGACAAAAGATGTAATGACACTTTCACAAGGAATTTCGGATGCTCTGCAGGGAGGACACCTGAGACCAAAATGGTGAAGGGCTTGAGAGCCAAGATGTGGCTCAGGGAAATGGAGCATTTGACAAGAAGAAGATGAACTCAGAAGAGACCTAGCCCATGACCTTGTTTCACACAGGGAAACTGAGATCCCAGGACATTAAGTGACTTGCTCGAATTTGCTACTACAGAGTAGGCATTGTAAAAGATTAGAGGAATTAAGCAAGCGATCAATACTTCAAAGCCACAGAGAACTGCTGAGAGCAAAGCAAGCACCCCTAGGTTGATTTCAGCTACATCCTCCTAAAGATGGGAGTTATGTAAGCTTGGGCTCCCATGGAAACACAATGGGCCAGTCAGCACATTTAAGGAATCCACAGGAAAATTATTCTCTAAAAGAGCTGCATCGTCACCCAAGCTCCCTCATCCCATTCCAAACTACTCCTTCTTCCAGGACTCACAAAGACCCTCATGCTGGTTCCTCTGCCTGGAATGTACTTTTCTCACTTTTCTTTCAAATTCCTTGAAGATGTCTCCTCCTCCAGGAGGCCTTCCCAGACCTCTCCTATCCAATATCTTCTGCGTGATATTCCGTAACACACCACAGCAGTTTCAACATTCTATGTTTATTGTTGGGCAACTACATGTTTGTCTTTCCCACCAGTCTAGACACACCCTGAGGGCAGAGATAATACCCTACTTTTTTTATATATCTCATGATACCTGGCACTGTCCTTCCACACAGGCAAGCACTTGGATGAATGACTGAATGAGCAATGAAAGAATGAATGAAACAGTTGAACTAAAACCAAGATACTATTCTTAAACTCAAGCACTAAAATAAAGTTAATGCTTCAGAGTTTATTTTACATTTTTAATTTTTAAATGCTAACGTATTTTCCCCTATAAATAGCAGCTAACTTGGCAGATGTTAACTCCAAAGGCAGAAACGAAGCTCAGCTCTTCGCACAGACACACAGCTGTGACTCTGACTCCAGGACCAAGGCACAGGGACCTTCTGTCTCTTTTGAGACACAGGAAAGAGGAAAAAAAGGATGTGCATATGGCCAAACTTTTTCGATATGCTTCTCCAAAACGCACAAGCAACTTATTCATAAATGGAAAGTGGAAGTTTAAAACGGGTGGTGTAAGTACAAACATTGAGAACATAAAAACACTTATTAACACTTCCTTTTATTTTCCTGTGTTCAGACATTAAACCAACTATTGAATGCCCCAAGAGATTCTAGTTTAGTGCTGTAGCGCCATGAAACACGAAGAAATTAGTGTTCTCTGCTCTCTACCCACATCATCGCTACAGCCCTCCTTCCAGATTTATCTGTTTTAGAAAAATGTTCTCAGTGACAGCTTTAGAAAAAGCATATACATAGCTGACCTATAAAAAAGAAGATTGGTTCCTTTTACAACACTGGCAGCTAAATATGCCAGATAGGAGAAAGGTATGCTTCAAAATATTAAACTGCAGGACTTTTTCTTCAAAAGACTTCACTTCGAGTCAGAGTGGAATAACATGCAATCTCAGTCTTCTGTAGCTTTTTCACCTGATACTGCCAAGCACAGCTGTTTAATAATTGTAGGGGGGGAGCACTGGGCTTCGGGGTTCAAACTCATGGCAGCTCTGTGACTTTTGTACCTTATTTAACTTTGCTGAGCCTTGGTTTCCTCACCTGCATAACAGTTGAATAAAACTTATCATAACAGGTTGCTAAAAAGTACTGATTGCTCTGGGTATTGAGCTACCCTGATGTAAAATTTTTTGCTGAAAGATGTGATAGAAGAAAGCAGGTGACATCAGGCCAAGCACACAACAATCAATGTATTCATTTCCATCACAAATCCAAAATCCATCCATTTATTCAACAAGTGCTAACTATGCCTCTGCTGTTTGAGGCACCAGCCAACAAAAATCCTGCTGTCCGGGAGCTTCCATTCTGGTAGGAAGATTCATTTTAACAAAACCTTTCCAGGGCTTTCCCAAAATGCGTAGAAATGGAGGAAATCCAGAAAATACATTTTGCCAAAATTTTCAGCCACATTTCAAAAAGAATAAAGAACCATCATATAGGTGATCTTCATAAATTTTGTCTATGAAACGCTTTATCTTCATCAACACAATCCAGAGGCCATAGTTCATTAAAAAGATAAGAATATCAGAAACACCAAAATTCTTTCACTTACTTTTAAATACCTGTGAATTCTGTCCAGTTATTCTGACTATGTACTGAACGTTCAATCCAAAGCATGTAATGCATGCTGTCCTGCATCGTGCCTGGCCTCTCCTGCCCTTCCCTCCCCTAGGGTAGGCTTGCAATGTTCAATCCTATAGTCAATTAAAAAGAGCAACAGTAGCCAGAGGCCAGAGTGGGTCAATGGACAAATGCAGACATCTCCCCTGCATGAGGCTCTATGGGAGATACAGAGATCTATAATCATGTTCTTGCCCTTCAACGGCCCACAACTGCCCATATGGGTGAGAGCAAACAGGCCGTAAAAGCAAAGCCCATTTAGGGGTGAGATGGGTGGTGGTTCACCCCACCCCAGGCATGGGGAGCCAGACCAAGGACAGGGTCGATTTCAGTTGGGTGGTAAGTGAAACACAGTTGGTCCAAAAAGGAAGCCCAATCATTGCCTAAAGCAGCATCCACATTTTGTATACCAGGAGAGAAAGATGTAAAGACACCAGAAAGTTCCTTTCCAGGACATTCTCAGAACACCAAACTGAGCCATACTGCCTTCCTCGGTGCTTGACAAAGAGCTGCTCCCTGCTGCCTTTGCTCTCACCGCTTTTCAGACCACGCTGGTCAGACACCAAGAATGCCATTCCTCACCTGTGCTTTCTGAGCAGCAATACGAGTATAACTCACATAGCAGCAAAGAAACAAAATGGGAGAAAGAAGCCACACTCTACACTTAGGCAGATTTTCCTTTTGCCATCACCTGGGAAGTTTCATCGGGAGAGCACACTGACCATTATCCAGGGCGTCTGGGACCTGGAACATATCCACTAAATCAAACTCCCAGCAAGGATTCCCAGCCCCCGAGTTCTCCAATTCTGCCACACACAGAATGTCCTGTGCGCTCTAAAATTCCTGATGCCCTGCTATACTCTACACACCAGTGAAATCTGACTCTGAGGTGGTAAGCCATCAGTTGAGATGTGAGGCCAGTGTCCTAACCTCCTGGTTTCTCTACCTCCCCACATTAAAAACAGAAACAGCAGGCCCAAAATGGAGTCACTTGTGCTAAGTCCCAGGTCAGCAAACCAAGACTTTTAATACCTAACCTAAGTGCAGTGTCAGCCTCTCCCAGAAACGGAGTCTTAAACCAGTCAATATGGAGTTTCCTAGTCAACACTAATAAGGGACCTAAGGACAAAACTCTGCCTGCTGTCCTGGCCTCTAAGGAAAGGTGACAGGTGCCTGAAACAACTGCTAATAGCTTCCTTGTCCTACCCCTTTCTATCTATACAAGCCTCCCATTTTGTACAGCTCCTTGGACCTCCTTTCTATTTCTGAGATGGGATGTTGTCCAATTCATTAATGGGTAAACAAAGCCCAAGATCTTTAAATTTATTCAGTTGAATTTTGTTTTTTAACAACCGTTGAATGTCTCAGAGGGACAACCTGGGGCTCCTGCCTAATCATATGCCACTACCAAAGCCCAAAGGAAAACACAAAACATGACATGGACCTGGCAAAGCCAGATGAGAGAGAGGGAGAAAGACCAGGCAGACCACCAAAACCGTCCGCAAAGAAGAAAAGGCCGTCACACACAGGCAGGCAGTGTGCACAGAACCAGCGCATCACAGCCAAGCGTGTGGGAGCCTGAAGAGCCAGGTTGACACTCTGGATCTCTAGCTGGCCAGCGCTTTGACGACCACTGAGCCTGTCTACCCATCCATAAAATCAGAATGAGCCCTGCCTGCTCCCTTACCTCAGAAGGGGCTAGGAGATTCGGAGGAAGATGTGAAGCGTGCAGTGAAGAACAAAGCTTACACAGACACAAGGGCTGTCCTTACTTAGCATTACCAAGCACAGTTCGCAGAAGCCCCTTTAGAGCTATAGCTTATCTTCCAGAAGCCCCCAGCTCCCATGACCCTCCTTGCCTCATCTTTGTGGCTACCAGGAAAGGACCGGTCTATGTAAGCACTCAATGAAATTCAAGGACACTGTGGCACAACTGTGGAATGAGCAAAGAGCACTCAAAGACGACACCTCCCCAAAATACTGAAAACACTGATACTGTAGAAAGGGGTAAGGGGAAATGGTCTACAGTACATAAAGAGTTGTAAAGAAGCAAATAAAGGACAGGTTTAAACATTCATTCTAATCCAGCAGTTTTACAACAGCACCCAGGTCTAGGACTGTACGCTCTGTGTTCTAGAACATCTTTAATTGCCAGTGCTTTAAAAACCAGAAGATTTTACATAAAAATCTGGGTGTCTGACTTCTCTTGACCTGTGGGAGGACACAGCACTCCTGTACCTGCATTCCACAGGGCAGCAGGAGCAGCTTGGAGGCCCAGTCCCACCCAGCCCAGCAGGTCAGCTGCTGCCTGCTCCTCAGACACGGAGCTGGGACCCACCCTAGGAAATCTAGAGACTTCAGAGATGGGATTATGCATTTAACAGCAAGAAATTTTTTTAAATGACTAATTGGCAACAAATTTAAAGGATCTCAGACTTCATGTACTTTCTGCTGGATTTTATCTTCTGCCACCCTCAGTGCCTCCGAAGGAGAACAAGCAATGAAAATACTGGCTGAGGTGATGAAACTAATCAAGCTGACTTTTAACAAAATAAAATATGATTTAACCCAGCTAGGAGCAAATAAGGTTTTATTTGTTCAGGTTTTCTAATTTCTTATTTAGGATTTATTAAAGAAACCACCAGTGAGGGGCTT
This sequence comes from Hipposideros armiger, assembly GCF_001890085.2. NCBI lineage: Eukaryota > Metazoa > Chordata > Mammalia > Chiroptera > Hipposideridae > Hipposideros > Hipposideros armiger. The sequence continues at coordinate 287,434 of NW_017732090.1, read as the reverse complement.
TCTGTCACACATCCTTCAGTCTTTTCAGCATGGGCTAGACCTCCCTAATTACAATCCCTCTGACTCCGGGACAGCATTTTCACCTCCTGATGCCCTCCAGGTGTGCAGCTTTGAAGACTGAAGCAGCCATTCCCCAAAGCTGTAACACAGGGGCACTGTTACCAGGTTCTTAACACTTAAGAATTCATCCATCCCAGATTCCTTGAAATTGAATATACTACCACAATTTATAGGCAAAAATAAAAGAAATAACTTTATAATCAAGCCAGAAGGACCTGAGGTGAGAAAGCCCTCTGATATCACCAAGCTCTTTGCAATAAAACAGACAGAGAGAAAAACAGGTCTGGCCTCATTTCTGTGGCTCAATTGACCAAGTAGTCTATGCACAATAATGCAGGCACCCCCCTACAACAGCCATATGAGGGCGAAGGAAGGTTCAAGTTGCATCTGGCGTAATACTTACACCTTTAATTTGGACCTCATTTCAAAGAGGAAAGGAGGAGGGGCGGGAGCCAGCCCATAATGTAATGGCACTCACTGTCTGAGGCCAGAGGCCTGATCTTGCGATAACAAGATGACATCAAATAAGCAGTTCTACTTTGTTTCACTCAAGTCCTTAACTCTCAAGTGTCGCCTTTCCGTTCTTCTATGATTTAGTCACACGTTTAATTCAGCCTCCATTCTCCTGCACACTGATGCTTCCTCTGAGCCCCTTCTCGCATTTCCAAAACTTGACAAACCCAGTTCAGCACCCAAAACAGGAAGCTCTTCAACAGGAGTGCAAAGAAACAAGACCCTGAGCATTCTACAAGTCACCCAGGGAAGGGACTTCAGAACAGCTCTGTAAGCAAAAAAGTGGATACAAATCACATCACACTGAAGCCACTCAGAGAAAGAGAACTACTGGTATCATTCTAGCAAAGACAATATTAACATGCAGCCTTGGAGAACTCCTTTTAGTTCATCACATGAGGTTTGTAGGCCTACTGCATGCTGTTCCCTCCACCTGCTACACTCCTCTACCCTGACTAATGGTCTGGGTGACACGTCTCTCCCTCCAAACACCTTCCCTGATGCCCCAAGTCTGAGTTACACCCCAGCTCCCACCACAGGCTTCCATGGTACCACAAGACCTGGTCTAACAGAGGGAAGGACTGTGCCTGGCTTTTGCATCACTGTATCCCCAACATGCAGCACAGTGGCTTTTAAAGGTTTGGGAGGGGGAGCTCTGCAAGGTAAAAACTATTTTCAATGATGCCAGGATATTATCTGCCCTTTTCACTCTCATTCTCTCATGAGTGCACAGTGGAATTTTCCAGAAACTACAAGAGTGCGATGACGAATTATCCTGATGGCTAAGGGAATGGGTGCTTACGCATTCCTACGTACTAAATGTTTCTGTTTTAACTTCTAATGTGGTAAATATATACTGATATAACCCACAAAAGCAACAGCTTTTTGGGGTCCTCAATAACTTTTACAAGTGTATGGGTCCCCAAAACCAAATACTTTGAGAACTGCTGGTCTCGCACAGGGCCTGGCACATCCCCAGCAACATTTAAACACTTTGCAAATGATCAATCAATGATGGGTCTATGGAACTCTTTCTATCAACAGACTGATGTCTAGTTCATGGTCTATTATAAATAAAAGATGTCAAGATGAGGTGCCCAGGGGTCAGTTCACTCTCTCTCGGTTAAGAAGGAAAAGAAACAGATTTGGGGGAACCATCAAATGAGAAAGAGCCAAGACCACCACAACATGTCCATGACACCACACCAGTTCCTTCCACAGGCCCGTCCAGCGTGTTTTCATGTAGTGACTACTACTACACTTTGAGTGTTTAAAAATTGCCCAAAGACAGTGTTACCCGGCCCATCCCCCGGCCACCCAGGAGTTGTCACCCATTTCTTCCCCCCCACCTCCATCCATCTTGTCAGTCACTATTAACTCTTAAATATCTCTTGAACCCTTCAGGATTTAGCGTGGCTGTCCTTCCTCCAGGCAGATTTCGTGGACCCTTCTCCCTAGCCAAGTCTCTCTATTATAGGTTCTTGTAGAAGCTTTTTTCTTTTCTTCCAGAGCACTTCCCTCCACCTTTAAACAAACACCCATTTGTGGGATTTTCATGTTTGCCTCCTAACTAGATCATAAGCTCCAGAAGAGCTGGAATGTGCTGGCCTTGCTACCACAGTATCCCAAGCAGCTGCCACAGAACCTGGAACAGAGTGGGAGCTTAATAAATGATGAATGGATTGTTGGTTGCTTCCTTGGTTGGTTGGTTTGGTAGGTGGGTGAGTGATAGGGTGTGGGCAATTCCACACGTAGCTGGTTGCCTGGGTGGGTTGGTAATTGGGTGGATGAGTGGATGAGCGAGTGGGTGCAAAGGGGACAATGAGGATGGGTAGGTGGGTGGATAAATCACTGACTTGCTGGCTGGATGGTGCCTGAGTAGGTGAGTGGGAGAGTGGATCCACTCCAACTGCAGAGCACACGTTCAGGCCCCTCTTTGACCAGTCCTGTCTGATGGCCTCCCAAATAGCTCTGACAGCTGTCTCACTCCATGGCTTTCTAATACACAAATCTTGTCACGTTACACTCATTTTTAAAACAGCTTCCAATACCTACAGAATCAGCTTAAAGTTAAATCATTTTTAGAATAATGGATAGGAAGAAACAATAATAAAGTTCAAACTGCAGAAACCAGACAACTCCATAACCCGAACCTCCCATTTCTCCAGTCCCCACTCTCACCAGCCACCTGAAGTTTCAGCCATGCTGTAATATTCTGCAGCTCCCTAATCATACTCCATAGTTTCAGTCCTCTGTACCCTTTCTGCTTAAAATGGTATTGCCCACCTTGCCTGCTTGGCTGACTCATCCTGCAGAGTCCTGCCCTCAGTCATGACATCTTCTAGGATGTTCCTCTCAGTCCCCAGAAGAAGCTCCTCTCAACACCTCCCCTCCCCGTGCTGTTGTGCCTGGAGTAAGTACACCATTATCACCCACAGAACCTGTGGGTCTCTGTTCCTGTTGCTCCCACTAGATCTGGTACTACAGAATACGGACCATGCCCTCAATCATCTCTAACCCAAAAAGGATTCAATAAAAGCTAGATGTGTGGACATGTGAAAGTCACCAGGAAAATGTCTGCTCTTCACTAAGCTAAGCCTACTCAGGCTTCAAAGCTTAACTTCCACAATCACACAGTGACTGTAGACTCGAGCTCACATTGATCTTCCTATCTCCAAACACCTCTGTACTTTATTATCTACACAGCAGAACCTAATACTTGGTAACTAGTAGACTCTGTCCACTCATTACTCAGTTATGCAAGATTCTGTCCATCATCATAATATTCATGTAATATCCTAAGAGGTACAAAACAAAATTATAATAGTTACCATTTATTGTACCTACTCTGTGCAAGCACTTTACAGCCATTAATTCCTTAAACCATCAAAATAACCTTATGAATAAAGTATTATTATCCCCATTGTACAGATGAGAAAAGAGATCAGAAAACTAAAACATCCTTGAGAAAACCATGTAGGTAGTTAGTGGCAATGCCAGGATGCAGTCCTAAGACCATCTGATTCACTTACCCTCCCACATCTTTGCCTCTATCACACACACACACCTTCATTCTAATAAGCACTGTATGAAAGTTTGGAATTATGGGAGAGCAAAATCTCTGCCTCATTAACTTCATCAAACCACAGTCCAAAGGCATCCAAGGAAAAGCTTTCATTTAAAAAAAAAAAAAGCAATTTCTCATATGCAGAAAGCACTTAACGTCTGCTGAACGGATGGATGAATGAATGAATAAGAAATGACAAATCATAACTACAAACATGCCCCAAAGGCTAAGGAAGATGGTACAGAAAATAAATCAGATTTATCTGGGACTGATTAGCAATAGCTACCTCTCAAAAGTCAGAGTAGAATAAAAGGAAAGATAGCAGAAGCAGAAATAACCATAAAATCCTCTGACTCTTCAAAATTGAAAGAGAAAGAAATTCCAGCTAAGATCAAATTAGAGACAATCAAATCAGTTCCATAAGCGTTTATGTTCCAGGGAAGGAGGAATGAATTCCTTCCGCTGATTCTTTAATTCATTTATTAGTCATCAGAAAGGCATAAAATCTGAAAACTACTTGTTAGTAGAAAACGCAGGCTAAGTTACCACTGAAAATAAGGTTCCCTTGAGGAAAAGCCTGCCTTTGGAGAGTTACGACCTTCGTTTCTCACCATCCCCCTCCTTCCGACACTGGTCCACTGACTACCACACTGAATATTGGCCCCCATCTCCCCAACACTCCTTCGGTAGCTGTCCACTGTCAACAGAATAAGGGCTGTTGATCTCAGTGCTACAAGAATCTTACAGGTCACTTAAGCGCAAGCTCTTTAACATGACACACTAGCCTGGTGACTAGCTCAGAAAGGAAAAAAAGCACAGCCAGGTGGCAGCACACCTGCCTCCACAACAGAACAGCTTCCTGACTTCTCCCACTGCTCCTCTACTCAACCTTTCAGCTGTGAACCAGCTGGTCACTCACTCACTCATTCACGCACGCGTAGCCTGAGCTTCCTAAGAACAAAGGCCATGCTCATTGGTGCCCCTGATGCCTAACAGGATGGTTGGCTCTTTGTAGGTGGTCAATCCATGCTTGCAGGGTGAATGATCATATCAATAATCATGAGCATATATATTCACGCCTCTTGTCAAATCATCCACTTCTATTTGTACCTCCTCAGAGTCCATTCTCCAACAGCAGCCCAAGTGACCTTTTGACAACTTAAGTCAGAGCAGGTCACTCCCATTCTCTTCTGCTTCCAGTGGCTCTAACGACACTTAGAATAAAGCCTAACACCTTGCCATGGCTTACTGGGCCCTACATAATCCACCACACTTCCACTCCCTCGTTGCACTCAGGACCCCCTGGCTTCCTGTGTCCACTGTGCAGGCTAGGCTGGCTCGTGCCCTAGAGCCTTTGTACTTGCTGTTCCTTCTGCCTAGAACATTCTTCCCAGATATTCCCATAGCTCATCCCCTCCTTTCAGCTGCACAGACAGTCCTTCCCGACCACTGTTTTCTATAGTTATCTATCCCTTCACTCCGCTTTACTTTCTTTATAGAACTTTCAACTACTTGCCTTTACAGACCTATCGTTTCCTCAGCAGACCTGTGCTGTCCAATATGGCAGCTACTAGCCACATATGGCTACTGAGCACTTGAAATGTAACGAGTCCAAACTGAGTTATGCTATGAGTGTAAAACACATGCCAGATTTCAAAGACTTACTACAAAAAAAAGTGTAAAATGTAAAATACTCTACTGATTGCACGTTGAAACGATAACATTTTGAATATACTGGGTTAAATGAAATAGATTATTAAAGTTAATTTCATCTATTTCTTTTTACTTGTTGGTGTGGCTACCAGAAAACTCTAAGTTACATATGTGGCTCATATTGCATTTCTATTAGACAGCAGTGTACTAGAATATAAGCTCCCTGAGGGCAGCCACTGTATCTATCCTGCTCACCAACGAATCTCGAAACCTTGAACAGAAACCTCTACATAAAGGCGCTCAACAAATACTTAATGATTGAAAGGACTTTCCCCTACTATGACTCTTTCCCATCTTACAAGGTGCAGATCAAGCCTCCCCTCTTTCCAGAAGCTTTCTGAGATTGCCCCCCTTGGCACTTGTTCCCCCAGCACCTAAGACAGGGTCCAGACAGTTAGATGATCAGTAAGTCCAATAATTCAGCAACCATTAACTGAGCATCAACGGTGCATTAGGTGTTTTTCATGTATCATCTACCTTATTTAATCATCATAGTAATACAGGAAGAAGAGGAAGATGAGGGGAGGCTATTAGACTCTTGTTAGAGAAGAAGGTCTGAGGCCCACAGGAGTGAAATGACACACCCAAGCAAACACAATGCGCAGCTGGCAGACCTACAAAGCAAACCCATGTCTTCCCTCCACCCAAAGCCCAGGATGGCAGCCAGAACCACAGAAACAGACATGGTTGCCTGACCTGCACAGTACCTGTTTGCTTGTACATTTTAGCTCTAATCCTTGTCCACATCTGAAACTGTAGGGATTTTAACAGTCTAGGTTCCAATTCTTATTTAACACTTGAACACTTGTGACATGCCAAGCAAAGGAACATATCCAAGAACAAAACAGAAATGGCCCCTGTCCTCATGGAGGGATTCAGACAATAAACCAATAAATAAGGCAAATCCATAATAGGCCAAGTAGTGGTAAGTACTGTAAAGAGAGAAAATACAGAAGGGTGATAGGAAATATCAGGACTGGTGGATGCTGTTTTCAATGGGATAACTGCGGGGGTGACATTTGGGCAAAAACTCTAAGGAAGGAAGAAGTGAGACGTGTGGACATCTGGGTTTCCACACCTCCAGCAGAAGGAATGGCGAGTGCAAAGGTCCTAAATGGCATCACTGGTTGGAATAGAGAAATGTCGTCCCTCTAGACATTTGGTACAGTAGAAATAACTTCCCCTTTAAGGTATGGAATTGTCTCTGGAAAGTGGTTTCCTAGCCAGTTAAGTACAGTTCCCAGACCTCCTTGCATCCAGGTGTGGCCATGTGACCAATGGAAGGTAAACACTAGTGATGTGTCTCTTCCATACCAAGGCAGCCAAGAAGTGGTGCACCTTCCCCACCCCCAGCTCCCCGTCCACTGGCTGGAGAGATGACACTGAGGCCCCAGAGACTGGAGGCTCCAGGAACTAGGAGAAAAGCCACCTGCTGACTAGAAACTGCGTACAGTAATCTGCTCACATGAGCAAAAGATAAACCTCTTTGGTGACTTTAGTGCTATACCATTAAAATGTGGGGGCAGGGCCGGCCAAGTGGCGCGCTGGTTGGGAGCTAGTTTGGGGCGCTGGCTCTGAGCAGCAGGGCCCCAGTTTGGATCCCACATGAGGGCTAGTGACGCTGCGCCCTCTACAGCTAAGATGGTGAACAACGGCTCGACCTGGAGCTGGGCTGCCGTGAGTCGCCGGCGACGGCATAGGCTGCAGTGAAGCTGCAGTGGACTGCCATAAGCTACCGTGTGTGGCCAGCAGCCAGCGTGAGTGGCCGGCAGCCAATGTGAGCTGCTGGCAGCCGATGTGAGCTACCAAGAGCCGCTGTGAGCGGCCGTCCAGAGGCCGGCGACCGATCTGCCTCACCCGGGAAGAGCGCAATGATAATATCAACATGGGCCAGTGAAGCGACGTCATCCACAACTAGATTGAAGAAAAGGACAGCAACTTGTCTGTTCTCCTTCCTCCAATTTCCCAGCACTGTTCCCCTCCCCAACTCCCCAATAAAATTTAAAAAAAAAGTGGGGCCAATTTGATACAGAAGCTAGCACATGCCCTCCACACGATTCCCTCCCTGACTCAGAAGCTGAGAATCTGCAGCCACTCATCCTCTCCTCTGTGCTCAGTTTCTAATGTGGATTCCTGCAGGCCTGCCTGGTCCCTGCAGGCATTAAGTTGGTGGCCCCTGTACTAATTATGCCTAAGACCAATGCTTGACACACCACTGAGACCTGCCTTCCCCCAACTCACTCTAAACTCCAACACTTTCTGCCTCATCAAGGATTAAAGGTCCCCACCATATCTTTTCCATTTGACAAGTGGAACTGAACAATTAATCCAATCAAGGTGTTAACAGCTCAATGTGCCTGTGTATATTCCAATAAAGGACACCAGAAGGCATAATTCCTCAATATTTTGAATAAATAGAGCTATTATGGAGGAAATGTTATCTATTCTTACCCTTAATATCATATCAGTCTAGGCAAGGTTCCCCAAGAGCAAGAAAAGCTTAATTAAGAAGGAGATGTTTTACAAGACAACTACATACATTGTGTGATCTTTGACTGGTCTTGGACCAGAAGAAAGACATTATTAGGGCAATTTGAGAAACCTGAATAAAAATGGTGCTGTATCAATGTTACCTCCCTGGTTTTTAATTATATTATAGTTATATAAGATTGTAACTTTTGGAGAAGTTGGTGAAAGATACATAAAAACGTTTCACTATTTTTGCAATTTTTGGTGACTCTTTCAAAAAGAAATTTTTTTAAATATTTTTTAAAAAGAAGAAGAAAAGTGCCTTAATTGGATAATCACATATGAGCACCTGCCTAGTACTCACATTTTTCTCACAACTGCCCTTCTATCTAATCAAGCAGAGACAGCTCACATGAAAACATTAACTTTAGGGAAAGAAAGAATACAGACTAAAATCGTTTTAAAAGCTTCATCTGGGCAATTTTTTTTTCATTTTGAACTAGTCTCCATCAGCTTGAATCATAGTATGTTGAACTTCCTGGGGAACTTTAGGTCTCTCTCACAGGGAGCTCACAAAGTGATTTACCTGTGCCCCAAGGAGAATTTCCAAGCAGAATCACTAGGATGGCATAGACTCTGTCAATAAAACTTTGAAAACAAGAATCAGCAGGTGCAACCAGGTGAGAGGCTATGAGGGAGGCCACGAGGGCTCAAAAAAGAAAACTCATGAGAGTGGACATCCCATGGTGGATTCAGAATCCTAGACTCTTAAAGGTTTCAAATTCTCATTCAAAGCTTTATTTAGCCTCTTGGGATCCTGAGTTTTCCCCTCTGCCCACCTACAACACCCCCACCCTATCCTACCCCCTCCCAAGAGGAAACACAATTCACTTTCACTCTAACAGCATCCTAATTTCAATGTCCCCTCATGTAACAAAATCAGACTTCACCAACTTCTGCTCTGAATAATAAATTCACTACCCTAGTGTTTTTCAAACTACAGATCATAAAATCAATTTAGTGCGTAACAACCACCTTTTCTTTTTTAATGACACAGTGGAGGGTAGAAAACATCAGCGAGCACTAAGCTGATAAATGTCTTACTGTCGATCATGTCTGAGGTACACAGTGCTGTACAACCATCTTCAGCATTCTAAAACACAAATGTCCTTCATTTTAAATAATATGAAAAGCCTTTTTCACTAAAAGTCAGGAGGGAGGGAGTTTTAAATTAATCTTATATGCACAATAACTTTTTTTATAAAACCTGAAATGTGTTCCCATGGGGGAAAATTCTCTTGCAAACTGAGGCCAAAAACTTTCAGCAGCATGTCTCCCCAAGATATTTAATAATTATAAAGAGGAAAAAATATAACATTACAAAGGAGAAATCCAGCAGACACCACCTTAACCAAGTAATCGGGGTCAATATCACAAATAATAAGACATACTAACATCATGTACCCCATTATACAATATGTGACGAGCACAATATTCTTGCCAAAATGTGGCATTCTTGCCAAAATTGCATACCTTAAATTTAATCATGATACAACATCAAAAAAAAACCAAATTGAGGGTCATTTTACAAAATGACTGGTACTCCTTTCATTGTACCTGTGATGATACAACGAGAAACTGTCACAGAGCAGAAGAGATTAAGGGGACCTGACAACCACAGGCAATGGGAATCCTGGACTGGATCCCGAAGAGGAAAAGGACATTAGAGAAAAAACTATAGCTGATGGTGATGTACCAACGTTAATTTGCTGGTTTTGATAACTACCATGGTTATTATGTAAGATGTGAATATTAGGGCAGTAGAGTGAAGTATATATGGAATCTTTACTATAAGTCTAAAATTATTTCGAGATAAAACGTTTTTATAAACAGCTTTTCTAAAGAAAGGAACAAGCATCCCATAAACTATGCATCATTTAAGCACAGTAAGTGTGGTGTACGGCTAACTCTCTAACCCTAAGAGATACAGATAATGAGGACTGGATATGTAACCCATGTATCATTAACTGAACACACAGGAAAAGCAGTGAAGCTGCCCCTCTTTACCCAGGCTCTTCCTCAGCCCTCTTCCATCTCTCCCTTCCTCCGAATACCCAACAGGAGGAGCATCAAAATTCCCTTTTTCTCCTCACAGGGAACAATGCAAGACATCCTACAACTGCTGGGCTATGGGTTCCTAATTCCTTACAAGCACCCACAAACTGAAAGACTGGAATGGGGGGATGGCATTATTAACACAACAAATATTTTCTGAGTACCCATCCCTGCCAGGCATAGTTCTAGGCCCTGAGAAACAGCCACGAAGAAGACCAACTTGGTAACTGGCTCCCATGGAGTTTTGCATGCAAGGAGAGAGATAATAAACAAGTGAACAAACAAAAGTACATTCATATGGAGCTCGCCGCACCAGTCCTTGCTCACAGCCTCCACGCCTCGCTCCACTCCGACGCAGCAAAAATGTCCAGCCCTACAGAGATGGAGCGGTGCATCCGCTCTCTCATTGCTGTTCTTCCGAAGTGTGCTGGAAAGGACGTAACAAGTGCAATCTCTCCAAGACTGAGTTCCTAACCTTCATGAATACAGAACTGGCTGCCTTCACAAAGAACCAGAAGGAACCCTGGTGTCTCTGACTGCATGATGAAGAAACTGGACATCAACTGTGGTGGACAGCTAGATTTCCAAGAATTTCTTAATCTTATTGGCATGGCGGTAGCTTGCCATGACTCCTTTACCCGTTCCCAGATGTGCATTTGAGGAGCCCCTGGAGCTGGCCTCCAGGCCACATCTCTCCTTCCAGCCTCCTGATCACCATGATTTCCTCACAGACCACACGTGCCCTGAGCCCAGCACACCCACCACTCCATGCAGGCCACTCCTGCTGGCAGCAATAAAACATTATCGTTTTTTAAAATATACGCTGGAGAGTCAGTAAATTTGTGCAAGGGAGAGTGGGAGGAATGTAAATTGGATTGATGAAAGCAGTTACCAGAAGCTGCACAGTAAATAGTAAAAACATATCTTGGGTGTATACATAATCATGACTAATGATGCCAACAGAATCATTTCTAAATTACTCAGACTGATAGAGAAATGTCACTTGTTGTCATCACTTTTTGTTATCACTCATTCATTAAATATCTATTCATCCCTGCTACAGGCACTGACATAGGCACTGGGAATACAGTCAGCAAGACAGACAAGGTCCCACCTTCACTGAGCTTACTTTCCAATGGAGAAAAAACAATGAATAAACAAACAAATACACACAAAAAAAAAAATTCATTCATATGCACACACACATATTCAGATCATGGTAAATGCTATGATGCCAGAAAACCAGAGTAATGTGATGAAGCCTTCTCTGAAGAAGTGATATTTGAGACAGGACCTGACCCCACCTGCTCTGATGCTCAGTTCTCTCATCTGTAAAATGGAGCTAACAATAGTCGCCCCTAGAGCATTATTAAGAATTCAATTAGATAATGATGGCATAAGATTACCAGAGTTTCTAGTAAGTAAATGAGTGGCCAGAAATAGTAATTGGTGACAAAAGTTACCTATTAACACCATCACAGTGAAAGTACTATCTTTCTCAATTTACTTTAAATTCTACATATCACATTGAAATTTGGTCAAAGAGTCTATGAGGGTACTGCTAATCACAGAAACAGCTATTTCTTCTACACTGGGCAGCAACAAGGAATAATGACGGTATGTGGAAATGGACAGAGCAGACACAAACGCTCCGCCCAGAGCCCATGACAGTGCAGGAAAGCCCCAGGCCTTGCTGGCAGTTACATCCTCTGTGCTTGATGGGAACTGATGGGCTGAAGCTAAGGAAATGATGACCACCTTCCCATGAAGGATTTCTCCCTTGACTGTCTCTCTGTAACTGGAGCTGGAGAGAAGGCAGTCCAAGTCACTGAAATAAACCAGAGGATCTCAGTCTTGGGGAAGGGCCAGGGGTTGTAAGGCACTATATCACTTTTCCCCAAGGCTGGAGGTGTAACTGTAACATTTTCTTTCATAAAACGATCTTCAGCAAGATTGCATCCCAATCCCAGAACTCACAAAAATAGCAAAAGCTACTGAAATAATTTAGAAAGGAAATTGTGAAATGAGGATGTGTAAAATAAATCAACTGTTGACCAAAGTGCTATATATCACACAACTGGACATTTCTAAAGAATCTCTCTGATGGGCAGACAGACAGAAAGACACATACTCTTGGTGTCTCCCTCTCACACAGTCTCCATGAATAAGATAAAGTAGAAGTTTAATACCAACTTATGTTGACTAAATACTTTGAGTCACTGAAGAGATTTTTTAAACAACCAGTACCCACATTATGTGTAAGTGCATTATCCACATTAAGATATTTTAAAATGCTGTGCATAAAAACATATCATCAGTCACTCGCTTCCCATTACTCGTCAAGTCCACCTAAAAGGAAGGGGGGAAACCTCCATGTGCTCCAAATTCCAGTCAGCTACAGCACAACCCTGCCTAGGAATCCCACCTGACGCACCACAGCTATCCAGAAAAACCCGCCTCTCTCCTTCTAACCATCACTACTTCCTTCCCTGGAACCCGTAGCCTTCTTTCTCTAACCCCAGGCTCCCTGTCTTCTTTTCCTCTTCTTTGAAACAAACACAGACAAAACACACCTTCTCCATTGCTGGGCCCAGGCTTGCGATGCCAGGTGGGGGCTGGGGTCCCTGTGTGGCACACAAGCAGTAAAGGACTTTGGAAAGATTTTAGTACAAGAGCCAAAGTGCACAGGTGAATAGGGATCAGTTCTCTCTTCCCTTTAATCCCTCCATTACTGGAAGGGAAGTCAACAGGTACCACCTACCTGCCCTCAGCCCCCAGTCCCCATAGCCCTGCCTCCCTCCTCTCAACTAAAACAGCTTCCTCAAGAGACAGGAGCCAACTGGGCCTCCACCTGTGAGCGTCCTGATGCAGGTGCGCCTCTCTCCTCCCCGCTTGTTGGTCACGACCTTCCACTCTGCTGCTTTTCTTCCTCCTCCTCTCACTCTGCCTCCACTGCTGCCTCCTTAAGTGTGGCTATCAGTTACAACAGTGTTTATAAAAAATAACAGCAGCTATGACTTCTTGAAAAGTTATTACCCACCTGGAAGTGTGTTGGATACTCTATATACGCTCTCATTTAATCCTCTCCAATTTCTGCAGCATTATTTCACAGCTGCATTCCCAAATGTTATAGCTTCAGGACTTTTTTACATTATTAAAAATTACTGAGGAGCCCAAAGAGCTTTTATCAACATAGATATAACTATTTATGGTTAGCATATTAAAAATTAAAACTGAAACATTTTTAAAACAAAGAATGCACATCACACAGAGCCCTAATATCATCTCACATCACGTAGCTTCTGGAAAATTCCACTGAACCCTAATAAGTCATGAGGGTAAATAAAGCAAAAACATCTTAGTGGTATTACTGTGAAAACAGTTCTGACTGCAAACCCCCTAAAAGAGTCTCAATGATTGCCGGCCATCCCTGGACCCTACTTTGAGAATCACTGTTCTACACACAAAAAGCAAACAAAAAAACCCCCTGAGCCTTAAAGAGTAAAATCAACTTGCCCAGGTCACTCAGCCAGCCTCCTGAAGAGCTGTCTTAACCCAGGTTATGCAGGTCTGCTGTCCCCTTTGTCCCCGTTGTCCCCCTCCTCCGTCCTTCTTTCTTTACCATGGTCTTCCTCAGAAACAACAATCACTCCCACCACATTCACTATCACCTTCAAGTGACTCACCTCTAAATGTGCATCCACAGAGCTGGTAACTCAACTGAGTCCTTACCTCCTGGATCCCCCACCTTCACCTTGAGCCATCTCAACTCACCACCAATCCCCTCCACCTCAACTCGCTCACGCCTGGCATCCTGATTTTGGGAAAGGTCATTTTTCCATTTAATATGGTCCCAAACCACTCAATCATTTTCTACTCTTTGCCTATGTCCTGCTGATGGATCTTCAGAATGTCTCTTGTAAATGCAAAAAAGAAAAAGAAAACATGATTTTAGAAACTGTATACATTATATTCCTACACAAACCATTCAAATGCACCAAAACTTTACAAGAAGTTATCTCTGGGTAATGGAATTATGAGAGATTTGTGATCTTATTTCTTTAATACACTTTTCTGCATAGCACATGTTTTTTATAAGCATACCTACTTTTCACAATCAGAAAATACTATACAGTGATAGCTTCTTCAGGGTTTAGTTTTGTAAGTTTTATCTCTTAACTAAGCCGTTTCCTATTACAACTCCAACCTAGTCCAGAATCACATCATCACGGGTCATATTTCAGTTCTCTTTATAGTCTTCCTACACTAGCCTCTTAGGACTCGGGGTCTTGCACCACAGAGTGTGACAAGAAAGTCCATGGAATACTAGTGCATAAAAGGCACTTAGCACAGCACTTGGCGAATAGTAAGTAAACGCACACTGCAGCTGTTCCCTACACTGCTATTAGATGATACTTCTGAAAACACTAATTGGCAAATGGCAACCCTATTTTAAAACCACCAGGAGCTCCCTATGCCTAATAATAATAACCAATATTTATAGAGCCCAGCACCATTAGCAAGTGTTACCTCATTCAGTCACCATCTCAGCCCCATGAGGTGGGTCCTGTGAGATCTCCATTTCACAGATGAAGAAACGGAAGCACAGAGCAGTTCTGTACCAAGACATGAAGCTCGGACGTGGAGATCTGAGAGTCAAACCCAGTTCAGTCTTACTGCCCAAAAGAACTTTGCACAATGACAGCCATGTTCCACCTCTACACTGTCAAATATGTGGCTATTGAGCATTTGAAATGTGACTAGTGTAACTGAGTTAATAAATTTTTACTTTATTTCATGTTAATCTAAATAGATGTATGCAGCCAACAGCTACCACAGTGGCCAGCACAGGACTGGAATATAAAGGCCCCAAGTCCCAAGCTTAACAAATAGAAGTCCTCACAACATCCTGCCTACCTACCTCTCAACTAATTCTTACAAAAAGCTGCAGTAAATCTAAAAGCCCTGGTAACTGTACTCATTCCTACCTCCAGCCATCCCCTGCCTTCCTCTCATCCAAGTCCTCTGTATATGGAGGGGCTTTAGAATTTAGAGTAAGAGAGACTTGGGTTCAAACCCAGGCTCCACAGAGACCTGGGTATGTGACCACGGGAAGGTCGGTTCAGTCTGTGATCCCTTGCTCTTCATCTGTGCAACGACTTGAAAATGCCACCATCCAAAAAGCATCTGCCACACTCTCTCAATGGTCACTAGTGATACACCTTCAGAGCTCAATTCAAACTCCACCCTCTTTCCTAGGAGGCCAGTGGAAGCCCTGGAGATCTCCCCTCCTCCTCCCACCCCGCTCCTTCTCAACTGCACAGATTCTACTGTTATTTTTGTGTGTTGTGTGTTTGCTCCTTCTCGGCCACTAGACCAGCAGTCCCTTGAGGCCAAGGGCTTCTATCATCAGTGAGCTCGAGGCAACAAGTCACCATACAAGGGGCTCTAGCGGGAAGTAGAGCCACCTCAGCCCTGCATTACTATTCTGAGGGGTCTCAGATTCTCTCTGTAAAATGGGGATAAAAAGTCCTCAATCAGTCAGTTGGTGGGAGGAGGAAAGGAAGTTGTCAAAGGTACAGAAAGGAGCACGGTGCCAGGTGCAGGCAGCGTCTCTACAGGTGTCTCCCATTCTTAATACAAGAGGCTTCTGTTGTCACCATCACAGACCCAAGAGACTAACCATGAACTATTCACTGACACTACCTTGCTCTTAAAATGGGAAGACTTCAGTACACCCTAAGGATGTCAATCCCAGTCAAAATAGCACTGCAATTTTTCCTTCTCTTTTTAACGTGATAAATATGACACTAAATTCCACCTGAAAGGCTAATCAGGAAGAGAGGCTAAGAACAATCATAAACTGAAAGGAATGGGATGGACTTGCTTTATTAGATAAGAAAGCACACCTGGCCCTTTCCCAGCACTTGGTAATTTTTTCTTTTCTGGTTTTTTTTTTTTTTTTGGTAAAACATTTTAAACTACTTGTTATTGAATAAAGTTAAATTGATCAAATTTAACTTTATTAATTAAATTGTAAAAATAGCAGTAATAACAACAGCCAATCTTTACAGAGCCCTTGCAAGATGTCAGGCAGTGTGTGGAGAATTTTATCTGCCCGTATTAGCTCACTTGAATCCTCACAACAGTGTTTTCCACACTGCTGATTACAACTCCTTACTGGATCTTGAAGTCAATTTAGTGGATCTAGAAATAGCATTTTTTTTAAATGAGGCAGAAAATAATAGAAATGAATAAAAAATATGAGTAAACTTCATGAAACACCCCATGAATCTTTTTACATTATCTACAGTTTCAACTTAAAATGTTTCTTATTGTGAGTCACAATAAAAAATATTGGAAAAAAAACCTCATCTCACAACTTATAAGGTATGTACAATTATTATCACCATTCTACAGATGCAAAAACTGAGGCTTAGAACAATTAAGTCACTTGCTCAAATTTACCCCAGCTTGTAAATGACAGCCAAAACTGGAACCCAGGCAGGCCGCCCTCAGATTTTGATCCTGTGAACATTAGCATATCAGTGGGACAGGGTAGATGGCCCTGAAGAATCATGTAGTGTTCCAATGAAAAAATGACCAAGTGAAACTAACAGGAAATGGACAAGTTAGTTACGAAATTATTATTTTGTTGTCTCTTCAGAGGGGGAAAAAAAATCTATCTTGTAAAACTACAAAATGAAGCCATTAGAAAAACGAGGCATTAGAACAATGGAACAAATCACAAACAAAAAGGTATACAGACAATACATAAACGTTAAACTTTTGCTCATAAAAGTTATGAGTAGTGATGTTTCTCCTGATGTTTTACTCATTTTGAAAAGCATACCTGTGACTGTCCTAAGAAACTGATTTTAGGCAATTAGTTTCCCAATCTTTAAAATGGCATGACAATAATAGCATCTACTTGCTAAACCTGTTGCAAATATTAAACTAGATTTTGTACTACTGGCACAAACAAATTCTCAATAAAGGTAGCTGCTATTGTATGACGCAACATAATGGCTCTTTCGAAATTGAAACTACTCGTCTGCCACATAATGAAAAGCCACACGATAGTAAAAACAAATGCATCACATCTTGACCTGAATCAAGCATCAGGTGTTCCCTGCAAGGACTGGTAACAAGTCTCCCAACTCAGAATCTCAGTATCTTACCACCTTTCCCCCATTCTTGAAGCTCCTGGCAGCAACAGCCATGCTCACTTTCTAATCACTCCAGGCCTCTCCCTCCTTTCTGTTGGCTGCTTCCCCTTTGCCTGAAGCTCCTCTACTCTAAAAAACTAACATTTAAAAAAAAACTTTTTGTGCTCGCTTCGGCAGCACATATACTAAAAAAAAGTTTTATATATGCACCTCTATGTTCATAGCAGCATTATTTATAATAGCCAAGCCATGGGAACAACCTAAATGTGCATCGACAGATTAATGGTTAAAGAAGTTGTGAGGGCCGGCCAAGTGGCATGTTGGTTAAGAGCTGGCTTGGAACGCCAGAGGACCCGGTTCGGATCCCACATATGAGGGCCAGTGACACTGCCCTCCACAGCAACTTGTCTGTTCCCCTTCCCCTAATTCCCCAGCACTGTTCCCATCCCCCAATTCCCCAATAAAAATCTTAAAAAAAAAAAAAGTTGTGATATACACATACACACACACACACACGAATATTATTCACGTATAAAGTGGATGCAACAAAATTGATGGACCTTGAGCACACATGCTAAGTGAAATGAGTCAGACAGAAAAAGACAAATACTAAAATACTATATGATCTCACTTGCATATGGAACCAAAAAAAAAAAGCAAACAAACAAAGAAAAACCTCATGAAAAAGAGATTAGATTTATGGCTACCAGAGGCAGCGGGTAGAAGAATTCAATGAAGGTGGTCAAAAGGTACAAACTTCCAGTTATAAGACAATTAAGAACTGGGAATTTAATTGTTCAGCATAATATAGTTAACACTGCTGCACGGTTCTCATCATATGGAAAACAACATTTTCCTTTTTTCTTTTTTTTTATGGTATTATATGAGATAATGGATGCAAACTAAACTTACTGTAGTAATCATTTCACAATAATATGTAAGTCATTATGCTGTACACCTTAAATTTACATAGTACTATATGTCAATTATAATTCCATAAGACTGGGGAAAAAAAATTTTTAACAACTTCCTTCAATCCTCCCAAACAACCAGCTAAAAATTACTTTTCCAGTGCCAATGACTTTTTTAGGTAACTTTTAAAAATTACATAAACAAGTTTTTATTAATTATAAAACTATGCCTGAGCAAAGTAAAAATTCAAACAGTACAAAGAGAAAAAGAAAAGCCTTCCATCTTCACATAACAGATTCATCAGTCCTCCTCCACAGTTATACCACTGTTAGGCTTTCTAGGAATAATTCTGTACAGATATAGCCATGTGTGTGTACATATATCTACGTATACATTTTTTTAACACACATTCATACAATTCTACTGTAGTATGTGTGGATATCTTGTTTTTCTCACTTAATTCACTATCTTGGAGCTCTTTTATGATCCATACATTCTTTTCCAAGTACTGCAGAGCATTCTACCCAATGAATAGGCCATCACTTAACAAATCCCCCATCTTTCTACATTTAGGTCATTTATGATTTTTTTGTTGTTATACATAATGATGCAACAAACAACCTTACACATACACCTTGGTAGGTAGGAATATAATCCATAAAATAAAGTCTTAGAAATGAAATTGCCCGATCAAAGAGTTCATAAATGTCTAATCTTGACAACTACTGTCAAATTTCCCAATATGAAAGTTGCAGAGGTTTAACCCTTTATGCTTCCATCACCACTCCTTCACCAGCACTTGATGATCAGTTTATAGTCACCAATCTCACCAGTAAAAAATGGTTTCTTACTGCTATTATAATTTGTATGTCTTTCCTAGTAAGTTAGGTCCAGTATTTTTGGTTGGCCATTTGTATACCTCTATTCCATTTTACTGCCAACTTCTGGATCATTCTCTCTCCTGCTCTTTGATAGGTTATCAATGCCCTTGTCTCCAAGACCAAGGACCTCATCTTACTCGAATCATCAAGAGCACCACCTTGGCAACATCTGACACTAACGACCCTTCCTTCAGGAAGCACTTCTCCGTTCCCTGCCATGACAATTTGCTGTGCTGGTTCTCCATGAGGTACAAGCCACTCTTCTCCCTGGAATCCTAAAGAGGAGCATATCCCAGAGTCCAATCCCTGGCTCCCTTTTCTTCTCACTTTAACATCCTTAAACTGTCATCTATGTGCAAAAGACTTCCAAATGTCAATCTCAGATCACCTGAGACCTAAACCAATGTGCCTGTCTACTGAAGACCAGCAAAGAAATGGATGGATGTCCTTCCCACACTTCACATAACAAACAGGATCAACACTCACTCTTGTCTCAGACGCTGTGCTTGTCCTTGACACTTACCGCATCGCATGTAACTTTACATATCCAAGAGAGAACATACCAACCTCACTGTTCACGGTCCCAAACTCTTCCACTTCCTTGATCATCAAACCTCAGTTAATGACTCTGTTCCCTCCCTTCCCCCCGCCTTCCCACCCAGTGAGCTACCAAATCCTGTCAATTCCGCCAATAATCCATCTTGGTCTATCTATCCAGGCTTCCCCTTCCCTTCCCACCTCTGGCCCATACCGCTGCTTCCTTACCTTTTGCCCCAATGCTGATGCCACCACCAGTGTTCTCTGCTAACAGCGCAAATATCATCATTTCAATCTACCTCTTCAAAGCACAGCGCTTTTGGACACGGTTCCTGCCATCCCTCCTTAAGCATCTGCCCCAAGCCTGCACAAGCAAGGCACCACGCTCGCAGCACCCCTTCCAGCTAGCCCAATTTTTTTTGAGAGTTCTGCCAGCATGTAGGCCCTTCCTCACCAGACGGTGGGCTCCTAGAAGACACTCATCAGACCTCGTTCACCTTGTCCCTCAGAGAGCACCCAGCATAATGCTGTGCATTTGGTAGGCACTCAATAAACACTTTCTCAAGTTATCTGATACAATCTTTCAGCATGTGCTCATATTATTCCAAAGAAGGAAAAGAACTTCTAAATATGTACATAAATCCAGAACAAAGAAAAATGTTTTTAAATCATCTCAATGACTTTAGAGTCTGTCTTCTATGACTGAATATATAGAGAAACATACATATTCTCTCAGAATTTACAGAAAGGTCAAACTCCTTCCCGCAAAAGCTTAAAAATAAGTTGAAAATCACAAACGTACTGATTTCCAATAGTTCCAAACCAAAATAAAATTTCCTATTTGCCAACAGAAAAACAGCTTTAGATGAGTCAAAGAATGTTCTGGCAATCTCTTGATTTTATGATCTTCTGATGCCCTGATCAGCTGTCAGAACTACCAAACAATGACCTCTACAAGTTGGTATGATGAAAGGGGAAAACCGTATGGTAAGTCAAATGTCCAACAAGTTGATAGCCAAAAACAAAATGGCATTGTGTGAACTGTGCCTGTCAACTCAGAGGACACATCCATTTATGTCTACTTCATTCTTTAAAGATAACCTAATTTTAAAAGTAACTTTTCTAAAGTATCTTTCTAAACTGATTATAAAGAGGTCATTGAAAAGGAAATCTAGGTTATTTTTCAGTGAATTCAGAGTCAAATCATTCTGAAAAGCATTAATTTGTAGAAATATAGAGGATTAAATTCTAAATGGGTTTATAACTCTCCCCCTCTGTTAACGTCACCATATTTCAAACACGTGTACTTGTGTCCTTGTTTTCTTTCCCCCCAGAAGTCAAAACTTTGTTAAAAGTTTTCCCACCTACTCTTTAGCCAGAAATTAAGAACTGCTAAATTACTAATTAAAGTTAGGGTTCACATTCAGGGAATCGAAATCATCTGTTATTAAGAGGTAAAAAAGTAATATTGGTAATACTTAACTTCTGAATTGGCAAAGCTGAGGGGAGTTTGCCTAACAGCTCTGGTGCCTGCGCGACCACTCTCAGTCCCCCTGAAGGATTTTACACCTTCATGAAAGTGATCCCTTGTTTTTTTAAAAGGGTAGAAGCAAACCTCCTCAAGTCAATGGAATGGGGAAGAGTTTATAGGAATCCTCTCCGTGGCCTCGTGAACTCTACCCCCATAGTCCCCTCCAGTGAAGCGTGAAAGGGACAGCAAAGCATAAAGTGCTCTGGGCCCCCAGAGACCACAGTCAGAGCCAAGTGGGCCAGAGACCGGCCCGTGACACTTAAGTTCAGGCCGGCCTTGGAGGAAAGTTGGAGACCAACTTCCACCGGGTGGGGGTGCGTCAGGAGATCGCCTGCACCGCTCCCCACTCACCTGCGATTCATAGGCCGGACCCTCACGGCCACCTTGACCGATGCCATTGCTCATCCCGGCCGGGCCCGCGCGGGGTCCCACCTGCTCAGGTCCCCGCGGCCGCCAGCAACTCTGGCGACTCTGCCCGCTGCTCCCGCCCACTTCCCTCTCGGCCCCCACCCCTACGCTCTCCGCCGGACCTGGCGTCCCGTGGCGGCCCCACCTGCCAGGCCACTGAGCATGCCCAGAGCGGCTCAGGCCCGCGTGATCCGTGCGCTCGGCTTGGCAGCAACGGGGAAGCGCCGAGGGGCGGGGCCGGGATGCCTCCGCGCTGCAGCCTGAGGTCGCAAAGTCGGGAAGGTTCCGCTGGCGGCAGTGGCCTGGAGGTTACCGAAGGCGATTAAAGCTGAATGATCAGGAAAACTGGAACCCAACCTAATGCCCTGAAAAACTGGGGAGGAACGGCGGAAGAGAAGAAGGGGGCAGCAGGGGAGGGGGGTCGGTTGGCGGGTAACGTCGCAGTAATTCAGGGCCAGAGCAAGGACCACAGTCCTAGGGGACAAATTATTAAAAACACAGTGTTTCAGCCCTTAACAAGGGCGCTTTAGCCCCACAGTGCAGGAGTTAGTTCGTCCAATTTAGAGAGCAAGAAACTGAGGCACAGGTTATCACCGTTTGTTAGAGGGGAACTCCTCTAGGGCCTTCTCCACTACTCTAAGGCTGTCCAAATGTGTATTTTGGACCCCTCAATTCAGGGATACCGAGAAATGAAAATAAAGAGGACTAGACGTTCTAAATGCGGGCAAAAATATATGTATTGACTTAAATCAGATCTTAAATGGACATTTTTGCACTTTAGTTTTAATCAAAGGATTTAGGGGTGGGGACCACCCTCTCTTTAAGGATTAGGGCCTCTAGTAGCCACTTATAGTGAGCCCCCTCTCCTCTCCTAGAGGATGTAAATTCATTCAGTCAGTCATGCATGCATTTCGCACATTCGTTCACACACCCAAGAGCCCACCTGTGAGCCAGAAGATTACCTGCAGCCCATACTAACCAAGGTATCAGCTCTGCCTTCCTCCTGCTGCCCCATTCAGGGCGGCTAAGCACAAACAGCCCACTCCACCCCTGCCCCAAGACTCCACACTTCCTGCCCCGAAGTGCTCCCTGGCCTACCATTGAGATCCACTTGGGCCCCCATGTCCCTAATGGAGCCACAAAGGGATGCTCTGCGCTCACTGCCTCCCCCTCACCGCGGATATACCACACCCCGAAAGGCATCCAGGAGCTGACTGACAACGGCCCTAGTTCAAATGAAGGAACAAGAACGGGTAAGAGGGGCTGCTCCTCCAGAAAGCCAAGCTATAATGGAGACCTCAAGGAGTGCGCTCTGGCCTCCTGGAGCCCTACCTCCAACACTAGCTTTGGGACTCCAGTGAATTAGTGGGCGTCTCTGAGGCTTTTGCCTTACTGCAAATCAGGAACAACTCCTTGGAGTTGGTTAATACATTGACATGATTGTA
>NW_017732090.1:260786-262269 GCF_001890085.2 Hipposideros armiger | reverse complement strand
CAATTATCAGAAAGGGAAGAAAAAGTCTATATCCATATCAGCTATACACACAGCTACATATTTTTCCCCTAGCCTGTAAGAAATAAAATTGATTGACTTTCTCACAAGCATGACTTTTAAAAACCCTTGATAAACAGCAGACCGGCACACTTAAATTAGAACAAAGAATACAACTGACATCTCAGAAACCCATCTGTTTTCCTATGTGCTAGAAGTACTGACGTCAAGCATTATATCGTACAGTACACTTAATATCTCCTTGTTGGGGTGCCTTACACCATGGGACTTAAGTTGAAATCAGGAGCTATGAAGCCAATAAACAAAAATAAGTGTTCCTGGTTTTCAAACAAATGCATAATAGTATCAGAGACAGAAATCATAGATATCAAATCCAAACCCAGAACGATTTTCATTTTCTAAGTCATAAAATTTAAAGGTAAATTCAGGATCTTCTAAAATACTAAACATTAAAAGCAAAGATAATTTGAAAAAGCATACTTTGGAGCCTGAGAGTGAAATCTGAGCTCCAAAGTAACAGTATAGATAATCACAAAAGTCATACATAGTAATTTTGCTACATAGCCATAGGCAGGTATCTGAATGCCAGCTTTCTTTCACATCAGAAGTGAATAAAGAAATCACAGGAGATTCAATTTAATAGAAACTATTGCCCTATATCATAGTCATTTTATACGAAGATTAAAAAAAAAGATTATTTTCAATTGCATATAACTATACCTATAGTCACAAATAGTTCTGAACTGATGGGCTTTGTAGTGTCTGTGGCAGCATTTCAACTTGAGAACACGTTTAACAGAAGCAATGGCGAAAAGATTTGTGGATGAATTGGATTTGGAGATAAGCCTTGCAGGAAAGATAGAATTCGAACCCCAAGATGGGTGAGGAGCTGATTTCTGAGAAGAAGAAATACCTTAAACAAATGTTGGAAATTGGGAAAGCAAGAGCCCTGCTCTGCAAATAGTGAGAAAGCCTCTTTACCTAAAGCAGTGTGAGAGGTTTAAAAACAGCTATAAATTCTTTCCCTCCATGGACTTACACCTTGCAATGTCACTTTGCAACAACCCTCAGTCAGGGGTGGGGGTCTGTTTCTCTTCCTCTTTAATATAGTTGGCCTTATAACTTGCCCATAGAATGCAGCAGAATTAACTTGGTTATTTCCAAACTTAGGCCTCAGCAGCCTTGCGTGTTCCAGCGCTCCTGCTGCTGTCCTGTGAGCAAGCCGAGGCTAGCCTGCGGAATGATGGTGTGACCCAGGCAAACCCAGTGCCACAGCTAAGAGCCAGCCAACCAGCAGACTTGGGAGTGGGGCCACGTAGCACCAGACAGCCCCAGGCAACGTGGTAGCTTATCACAGATGTATGAGTCAGGACAGTCCAGGATGATAGAACCCATCCAGACCAGCAGAAACACCAACCTGACTTGCAGACTGAATAAGATCAAAAGATGCTTCCCCAAAGTATGC
>NW_017732090.1:251185-258013 GCF_001890085.2 Hipposideros armiger | reverse complement strand
GCCTTCTCTTTTCACCCCCTTCTTCTCTGCAGATCTGTTAGACAAAGTGGTGGAAATGGACAAGCAGCTGTCAGAAGCAGAACTGAATAGACAGAAAACAAAAAAAAGAAAAAAGAAACCCACAAACATACATTCATAAAAGGGTCAGCCTTAAACAAGACTAACATTGGTGACATTTGTCTCTGGTGTCCACACCCTTCCTTCCTGCCATCATCAAACATCTTACCTAGGGTCTTACATCAATCCCAACAGGGTTGTATGAGTCACTTAATACTCTCTCTTCAAGGATTCATTCTCTCTCTCCCTCCCTCCCTCCCTTCTTCTCTGTCTCTATCTCAGTATAAGGTGTGCCCAGACATGTTTTCTTCTTTATTTTTAAAAATAATGTGTAAAATACATACAGTGAAGTGTATAAAGGACACAAATCTTAAATGTACAACTCAATGAATAGTTTCATGTACGTACACTGGTAGAACTGCCACCCAAATGAGATTTAGCACATTTCCACCATCCAGAAAATTCCCTTGAGCTACAGGCTTTTTATTTGAAAGTAAGGTTTATTGACGTATCATTTTCATACAGTAATATTCACCCTAAGCAGTTCTATGAGTTTTGACAAATGCATATTGTCACCAATAAAATCAAGATAAGGAACTGTACCCCGTCATAGTATATCACTTCCTCCGTTTCCACCCCCTGGCAACCACTGATCTCTTTTCTGTACCTATCCATAGTTTTTCTAGAATGTCATGTAAATTATATAAATCATACAGTTCATGGTCTTTCGAGCCTGATTTCTTTCATTCATACATTTGAGATTCATCCATGTGATTGTGTGTATCAACAGTTCCTTCCTTTTTATTCCTGAGTAGTACCTAATTATACCACAGCCTATGTATCCATTCATCAGTTAAAGGACATTGGATTATTTCCAGTTTTTGACAATTATGAATAAAGCCACTATAAACATTCACATGCAGGATTTTATGTGAATCTAAGCTTTCATGGGGGCGAGAGGCATAAAAACCCATGATTTCTTGATCTATGCTAAGTCCATGTTGAATTTTATTTAAAAAAAAAATGCCAAACCACATTCCAGAGTGCTTGTACCATTTTATATTCCCACCAGCATTATACAAGATTTTTAGTTACTCCATATTTTCACCAGCACTTAGCATTGCCAAATTTCTTAAAAGTCATTTCACTTGGTGAGTGGCACAGATTTTTTTTTTTAGGCGTGGCACAGATTTTTGAAGCTGAGCAAACATGTCCATAGAGTTTATTGCTGCCTTCAGAGAAGACTTAAAAAATCAATCCTAAACATCTAACTATATACATGAGAGCTACTTGGCTGCATACTAATTAGACAGTTCATTTTAATGACCCTAACTGGAGTTACTCCTCATTCTGTCTGATTTTGATTAGCTATCTACAATATATCTCAAGCAGCCCTGATGCCAAATTCTTTAGCACACTTGCTAAAGCCAAGAGTCCTGGGTCTTTCTTGCAGTTGCCCTACAGGCTATGCCTAAAGTTTATGGCTCCTCACTGCCTTTTGGCATCTTTAAAATAATCAACAGCCTACCTCTAATTATCTTATTTAAGTGTGTTTTCTGTACCCAGAAAATAAAACACCCCTCTAGCTTCTACTTTTAAGAATATATCTATCAAAAACATTCTATGCTGGAGGAAGGGGGAAAAAACAGTTCATTGCAGTAAACAAATTGTCACACTCAGGAGATTGCTACAGAATTGAATCACTTACCTGCTTTGCCCTCAATATGCACAGGGCCGCACATTGCTATTCTCTAGAAGTAACTGCTGCTGATTGATTTTTCTGACTTGGGCAGAAAGCACTCGTAGTCAGAACCTGGTCCTCTCAGATTTGCCATATAAATTCCTCCCTGGCCTGCTCTCAGATTCTCCCTGGATCTCAGTGCTAATGCCTTATTCATTTGCATCCGTCCATCCCATCTGCTGATTCTAATGGTGTGCTGCCAGCAATTAGACTGTGATGCATGTGCCACCTCCTATACACAACTTATCCTTGCTCCCTCCCCACCCAGCCCTAGATATTTCCATCTTTCTACCTCATCCTGAAATAGAGGGATGCACCAGACCACCTCAGCTGCATCTTTTCATTTTCTTATTTTAAATAGATAAATGTGCACAAAGGAAAAATTCAAAAGATACAAAAGGACATAGAACTAGAAGTGTCTTCCATTCTCTTACCCAGTTCCCCAAGTCCCTTGCTCAGAGGAAACTACTGTCACCGGTGTCTTGTGCCCTTCCAGAAAGAGATATTCTATGTATCAACAAACATACAGTTTATTTGTGTTCTTTGCAGAAATGGTAACAAGCTATAACACTTTTTGCATCTAGCTTTTTTCATATAAACCATATACCTGCTATTGAGCATACTTTAGTAGATTTCCCTCATCCTTTTTAAGAATTGTTTAATCTTAAAATTGTGTATATATGATGATTTATTTTAACAAAGTCTTTTTTAAAGTATCTAAAATAATGACTTAGTAACCTACACAAGATAGAAGTTCATATCATGAAAAAGATGAGCAAAGTTAAGTGGCTCAGAGCCAGAGGATCCTTCCATCTTGTTTCTTGGTTCTTAGCATATGAATTTCTCATTGTGTTTGAAGGTGGCTGCTTAAGCTCTAGCCTTTACTTCTGCATGTCTGCCTAAAGAAAGATCGACGTATGTTTAACCCCCCTACCCAAGAACACCTCCCAGCACACAAAGTTCTTTCAGTTATATCCCATTTTCCAAAACAGCCACAAAGCCATACCTAGCTGCAAGGGAGGATGTGAAATGCAGTCACAATTCAAGGAGTCTGTTAAAAATTTGGCGTTCTATTAAGAAGGAAGGATGGCAGAATGGATATTGGGGTACAACAAAAATCAGTTTCTGTCCCAGGCCTTTTGCTCTTAGATACAATGCTGAAATAAAGATCTTTGTGAACATTTCATTTCACACTATGTGGGAAGATTCCTAGAATTTCTGCGTCATAGGGTTGCACATTATTATTTTTATGAATATTACCAAATGCCATCCATTGACAAGGTCACAATACACACCAATACCAACATTACATGAGAATACCTGTTTCCCCCACATTCCCAACAATCCTGTGTGCTCACATTTTTTTATTTTTTTGTTCTTTACCATTATGATAGCTAAAATACAGTATCCTGAATTATCTTAATTGAACTTAATGGAACTTTCTCTTATTTTAGTGAAGTTGAGTACTTTTTAAAATGTCTAAGAATCATTTCTATTTCCTTATCTCTGAACTGTTTCCAACATTTGCCCATTTGTTCATTGGATTATTTCCTTGTTAATCTGTAGAAATTCTAAATTGGGGAAATGAGCATTGTCAGTAGTATTCATTATAAATACTTTTCCAATATTTTGGCTTTTTTAATTGTGTTTTTGTTTCTATGCAGGTTTTTTTTAAGATTTTATTGGGGAATTGGGGAAGGGGAACAGCCAAGTTGTTGTCCTTCAATCTTAGTTGTGGATGGAGGGCGCAGCTAGCTCAGCTCCACGTCCAGTCGCCATCCAGCCACCCATCATCAGCTCGTGGCTGCTCAGCTCAAGGTGCTGTGTTCAGTCTTAGTTGCAGGTGGACATACCCCACCATCCCATGCAGGAGTCGAACCGGCAACCTTGTTGTTAGGAGCATGTGCTCTCACCAGCTGAGCCATCCTGCCACCTGTTGGCATCTCAGCGGCAGCTCAGCTCGGGCGCAGCTCACTGGCCCATGTGGGAACCGAATCCGTGACCCTGTTGCTCAGAGCTTGTGCTCTTAACCAACTGAGCCACTTGGCTGGCACCTCTATGCAGATTTTTAAAGAGAAGTAAGGCTTTATTTCTTTGTTTCACAAATAAAGCTGGCTGAAATGGTTGCTTTTTGGTGATTAGTCAGAGAACAAACCCCATATCCTCTTCTGGCTCCTCTGGCTCTTTCTTTGCTCCAGCCTTGCCCATGGCTCCCTGAGCAGCAGGAGAAGTAGTGGGGGTAGCAGCCATCGGGCAGCAGCCACAAATGCAGATGAGCCGGCCTTGACTTTTGCAGCAAGTGGAAAGGTGTAATCAGTCTCCACAGACAAAGCCATGACCCGCTGTACCCAGTGATGACAGAAGGAGTACTGATGCAGCAGGTGGGCAACCATCTGCAGACACAAGCTGCAACCGGGCAAACACCTTCCAGGAAGTGAGAGTGCTGTTTCCTCTGTGATGTAAGCACTTCCAGGTTGTAGATGGTGCTGTTGTCAAACACCTGCCGGATGATCAGCTTGAGGGAGAAAGGAAAGGTGTTCAGCAGTGCGGTTTTGTCTCTAGTCTTAGTCAGCAGCACATCACTCAGGATTTCAATGCTAATTTCTTATGTAGTTGAATTTGACCCTTTTATTTTTATTTATTTATTTATTTATTTTTATTGGGGGAATTGGGGGGATGGGAACAGCGCTGAGGAATTGGGGAAGGGGAACAGACAAGTTGCTGTCATTTTGTTCTTCAGTCTAGTTGTGGAGGACATTGCTTCACTGGCCCAAGTTGGCACCATTATTGCGCTCTTCGCAGGCGAGGCAGATCAGTCGCCGGCTTCTGGACGGCCGCTCACGGAGGCTGCTGGCTACACATGCTGGCTGCTGGCTACACATGGTGGTAGCCCATGACAACCCACTGCCACAGGGGCTGCAGCCTTTGCCGTCGCCAGCGACTCACAGCAGCCCACCTCTAGGTTGAGCTGTTGTTCAGCATCTTAGCTGTAGAGGGCAGTGTCACTGGCCCTCATATGTGGGATCCGAGCCCGGGTCCTCTGGCGTTCCAAGCCAGCTCTTAACCATTGCGCGACTCGGCCGGCCCCAATTTGACGCTTTTAAGAAATTGCTCCTGGGTTTTGTGATATTCTTAGGAAGATGCTTCCCATACCAAAATTACAAAATAAATTCTCATGGTTTGTTTGGTTTTTTTTCACACTAATTAGAATTACAAAGAAGCTCCACCTTCATTTATTTTAGCATGACTTCTGGTTATTCTGGCCCCACTGACCCATCATCTTCCCCCACTGACTTGATAGCTTGGCTGCATCAAAAGGCGAGGCAGCAGTTCTTTTTTACTCAAAATGAGTACATCTTAATTCCACTTCCTATTTCATATATTCTGTACTGTCATTGATATTATTCATTACATTTTAGAGTAACATATTGCAGTTGTATCCAACTTGCCAATGAGTGGGGCTAAGCACTTAGAGATTCAAGCACTCAGATTCATCTGCTCACAGCCTAGGTATTGAACCACATAAAGCTAAAACACAGGGAGTTGTGTGAGGAGGAATTCAGGTTTGGGAGGTGGTTATGGGCTGGCTTGTGTCATCCTCAAGCTCATATGTTTAAGTTCTAACTCCCAGTACCTCAGAAAGTTACTGAATTTAGAGATGGGGGTCTTTAAAAAGGCATTTAAGCTAAAATGAGGTCATATAAGTATTTTTATAAAAAAAGGAAATTAGGACACAGATGGTCACAGAGGGAAGACCATGTGAAGACATGGAGAGAAAATGGCCATCTACAAGCTAAAGAGAGAGGCCGCAGAAGAAACCAACCATGATGACACCTTGATCTCAGACTTCTAACCTCCAGGACTGTAAGAAAATAAATTTCTGTTTTTTAAGCCACCCAGTCTGTGGTATTTTGCTATGGCAGCCCTAGCAGACTAAGGCAGTGGTACACAGACCTGGTTGAATCAATGATGGATTTTTGGTTATAAGTCTTAGAAGTTAGTCAGATCTGCTGTCTTAGGTCGTGTTCTCTAGACTCTGCGATGGGGAACTGCATACCAGGTATAATGGGAGTGTTCACAGGAGCTACATCTATGAAGAAGTAAAAACGACGGGAGAAGTTGAACAGTAATGTAATTGAGCGCAGGCTTCAGTTGATCCTAAGGGGAGCTCTGGACCAGGGATGGTCTGCAGGGTTGTCCAGACTGAGGCAAGAAGGCTGGACCTTTGTACCCTTACAGGCCATCCCCTGGAAGAGGGTCTGAACTTAGATGAGGAAGCTCTGTGTGGCTAAGGTCAATTGCTGAGAGGGCCTCAGCTGCGAGCCATCAGGGACCAATGTGGCCGGCAGCAGGAAAATTAGTGTCCAGTCTTAGAAGGGGAGATCTGGGTGATCCTATTATAGGCACTATTGCATCCACCATGCCTACCTACACAGAAGGGGAACTCACAGTGTGGAGGAACACCCTGAAGAAGGAGCAGTCAGGATGGACATGGCCCAGTGTGGCCTTGAGGGTTTAGAATGCAGAGACAATGGGACAGTTTCTCTAGGCAACTAGGCAACAACCATTGAGATGAATCAGCCCAACTATCATTTTGTCATTCCTTCCAGGATTCAGGTTCATAGGAGAGAGGGTCTACATAACCTGACTGTAAGATCCCAGAAGGCTGCATAATGTGGGAGAAGAGTGGTCCCCTCAAAAGGCTAATTGTAATGTCATCACCAGAAGAAAGGAGATGGGTACTGGGCAGGTGAAAACAAAGTGCATCCATTGTGCCCAGACCATCTGCGTTGGAATCTCAGTTTTGAGTGTCCTTGGATAAGTAGTTTGAGCTCATTAAATTTTAAGTGCTTCATCTGTAAAGTAGAAATAATATTACCTACCTCATAGGATTTTTCAGGATAAAATTATATCTATACAGATATAATTGAAGTATATCTAGGGGCCGGCCGAGTGGCTCAGTTGGTTAAGAGTTGGCTTGGGAATGCGAGCTCTGAGCAATAGGGCTGTTGGTTCGGTTCCCACATGGG
>NW_017732090.1:249806-250965 GCF_001890085.2 Hipposideros armiger | reverse complement strand
TGGGCCAGTGGCGCTGTACCCTCTACAGCTAAGATTTTGAACAGCTCGACCTGGAGCTGGGCTGCCATGAGTGGCCAGCAATGGTGTAGGCTGCAGCCCCTGCTGCAATGAGCTGCCGTGAGCTACCGTGATTGGCCGGAAGCCAGCAAGAGCTGCTGGCAGCCAGCAGCCAGCGAGAGCTGCTGTGAGTTACCATGAGCCACCGTAAGCTGCCGTGAGTGGCCATCTAATGGCCGGCAACCAACTGCCTCAGCCGGGAAGAGCACAATGATCATAATACCAACATGGGCCATGAAGCAGTGTCTTCCACAACTAGACTGAAGAACAAGAGGACAGCAACTTGTCTGTTCCCCTTCCCCAATTCCCCAGAAAAATCTTAAAAAAAAAATAAATAAATAAATAAATAAACTATATCTATATAGATAGATGTCTATCTATGTAAATATATGTGTATATACACAAATTATGCATATATACATGTATATGCACAATTTCATAATATATATATGATGCCTATATAATGCTACCATATATTTGAGTGTCTATAGTTCCTAGGACCTCATCAACTATTTCCTATTATTTTATCTATGTGCATTTTGCTTCCCCAACTCTTCTTTGAGAGCACGAGGAGCATTTGATTTGTCTTTTCAAATGTGCTAATCCCCAAACTCTAAATCTGGAAAACACCATAGAGTTGCTGCATCATTATACAGAGAAAATTGTGGAGTTGCAATGTTTTACAACTTTATATTCCCCATATTGGCTATGTGGATGTGCATAATGTTTCATTTAAAAGGTAAATTTAAAATAGTGAGCAGTGGAATAGAAAAACCAAAAGGAAAATTTGCTTGGTAGGTCATCAGCTCACTGGGGTTCGTATAAGCAGAGACTTCTCAGGGGGTTCTCAATACCAGATCGTCCGAGGTAGGGGGTAGATAAGGGCAGGATAGCCAGATGTCCACACACTGGAGGCCACATAACAAAGATCAGATACCAATGTAGTTCCAGAGAAGGACACCAAGTCTCATTTCTTTCTCTGCTTATTATAGAAAGTGACAGTTGTCATGGGACCAGGCAGAGCTTGAATGGAGAAGAGAAGGGTAAAGAGAAGTGGGAAGGGGCTGCCATTTCCTCCCATTTATCTTTTTTCAAAAAGAGA
>NW_017732090.1:242447-244585 GCF_001890085.2 Hipposideros armiger | reverse complement strand
GGTACAGTCAATTTTCTATAATTTCCTAGAGATTGTGGTTACCTAGAAAGGACCACATGCTTCAGCATTGCAATGACACAAAGGTCTCTCCCGGTACCATTGCAATCTGTTCCTTTCCTTGCATCCTGGCCCATGAGCAGATGTAGGAGGGAGACAGAGGAGGAGACAACACATTAGAAATTAAATCATGCCCATTCTTCTCCCAAAGCAATGCCAAGATGATACCAAGAGATAATGAGACACAGGGGAAAGCTGGGCCTAAATTCTAATTGGGCCAGATTAACTGGAGATGAGCAATTCATCATTTCAAATTTTATTCAAAATACATCAAGAAATTGCCATCCTATATTTACTTAATTCATTTTTCACTGAATCTAGAAACACTGAAGAAATTATTTGAGTCACAATCCTTGCTTTCATCATCCAACCTGTTTACTGGGGATTGGGGAGGAGAACAAGTAGACGACTTTCCACACCTTTGGATAGCTGCTAAGTTAACAGGATAGTATAGAAATCAGATGCTTCCAACCCATCTGTGAGCTTCACTCCTGTCTACCCCAAAGGGAACTTGATCTAACTAGATGGAAGAAGAGCACGTAACTCCACCACAAAAAGGAGAGACAACTGGGATGGATTGTCGGCCTGCCTTGCTGAGAGTGCCTTAGGTGCATTGTAAAAGAAAAACATGCACTAGGCTTCTGATTTGTCAGGTGTTTTCCAGGGTTTGTTTGGTGGCAAAAACATACATTGCAAGGGGTGGGGGACTCAATTTTTCATTCCAGTAAATACTATTCACAAAAGTGAAAAAAGTTCAGTTTTATTTCCTAAGTTCTATTGCTAATGAGTGCTGAGAGTGAGTTGCAGGAAACTGGTAAAACCAGCTCTGAAGCAGGGCTCTCAAGTCTTGGGGGAGGGCAAGAAGGCCCTTGGAGCCTCCAAGGAAGGTGGGGAGTAGCTAAGTGTACTTCTGGGCCCAAGTCAATCGCACCTGTCAATAGCCTTCTATGTTGGGCCGGCCGAGTGGCGCGATGGTTAAGAACTCGCTTGGGATGCCAGAGGGCCCCGGTTCGGATCCCACATATGAGGGCCAGTGACACTNGAAAGTTGCACAATTCTTTGAATATACTAAAAACCATGGACTTGTATGTGTTAAATGGCTAAATTGTATTGGTATATGAATAATATCTCAATAAAGTTGCTTTTAAATAAAGCCACAACAAAAGATTTGTTTAGTTTGACCCTGTTTTTAACATCACTGTATGTGTCTCTATGCTGAAAGTCAGTGTTGGAGAGGGAAAGAGAACTAATTTAGCACTCTTCAAGAAGAGTGCCAAATACCTTGCTTTAAATGATCAATCACTTGGGGGAGAAGTGACACACAAAATAAATATGGAAATAAGCATTTTCCTCCTACTATTGCACAGCATGACCACATTGAACTGCTGTGGAAAAGAAAAAGGAAATTCCAATAATGTTTGGCTAAATATATGCAGTTGTATTTAACAGTGCCAGGAAAAATCTTCAGAGCACTAGACTTGCCACATATTGAAAGTCTCTTCAAATTACCCGTCTAAATTTAATACTAGCACTATTTACCTTGAAGAGAGTGAGGACATTGTGTAACTGAAAGGAAATAAGAAAGAAAGTTGTTTTATATGTGACTTTGGGAAGAAATTGTCCCCTGGTGGGGCATATTCAACAGCAGGAACCCATGATCAGACTACTGTACTATCAACTTCATTGCAGTACACATACAAAGGTCTGACAAATATTTTCGTGAATTTACCACTGTGCGCTTACATTGGCAGCACTGTATGAACAACTCGATAAGGTTTTATAACCTTGGTATATCAGTGTCTTACAGCTGTGTTCATGTCGACATGTGGTAGTGTCTTGCTGAGTGGCGTTCATTATTGTTGTTGCGTGTTTTGTGTGCCGTCGTGAGAATGTCTGAGCTTGAATTAGAGCAATGAACAAACATTAAATCTCTTGTTAAACTTGGCAAGTGTGGAAGTGAAATCAGGGACTTGTTAGTCCAAGTTAATGGGGATAATGCCATGAAGAAAACAGCAGTGTACAAATGGATTCAACGGCTTTTTGAGGGGAGAGAACATGTCACTGATGAAGAGAGGACAGGG
>NW_017732090.1:231538-241217 GCF_001890085.2 Hipposideros armiger | reverse complement strand
TTGAAAGCATATTCTCTGCAGGGTCTTGATGTATTTTAAGAAGACAGGTGGGAATTACTTATTCCTCCCAGTGAATGATTTCTCATTTTTCTTCCAGCAGAAATGGAGAATGGATTGCTTAGGGATTTGCAAGCTTCCTAAGCATTCGGGAAGGTGGCAGTTAGAATGACAGTAATGACTTAGATCTCCTCTGAGGGTGGTCCCTTCATTCCTGGACAGCCTGAGCTCTGGTTTCATTATTCACATCCTGCCCCTCCATCCACTGCTCCACTGCCCACTCTGACCAGCACATTTGTACACCCTGCAAGCTGGTTTCTCTCTCTCTGGGACAGCCTGTCAGCCATACCTGCCATCTCCCCCAAATGAGGCACAGGCTGAAACAAATGCTACAGAGTTCCCTTTCTCTCTTTCCCTGCCAACACACAAACACACACATGTACACACATGTGTACATATGGACATACAAGAGAACTTGCACTTAAGTGAATACTGGAAGCAATCTGAGAAATGATTAAAGAGTCCTAAGAAGAGAGGTGTGAAAATGGGGTAAACCAGCCCCATCTATTTCAATTTGGTGAGGGGTAAGGAGCCAAGGTTATTGGTTATTTATATGAACCAGGACTCTAAAGGAAAAGAAGGAACTGAGTCTCATAACCCACTCATTCATATCTTTATCACATTTTTCTAAAAGACGATTTGGAGCGTGACCATCTACTACTTTATGCAGCAATACAGAAGAACTTCACAGATGTGATGGCAAGCAAACAAAGGGGTAATTTTTTTTTTCATGTGAAAAAAACAAAATGAGTTGGGGACGACAAGTCACGATAATGGTGGGCTAGTGGCTGAAAAGAGACATGAGGAACTTCTGGGGTCTGGTCATGTCCTGTTTCTTAATCTGAGTGCTGGTTATGGAAGGGTATAGATTTTGTAAAAATTCATCATGTGTATGCATACAACAACAAAAATCTGATCATATCACTCCCCTGCTTCAAGGGGTTTCTTGGCTGGCCATTTTCTATATGAGATTCTAAATACCCAGCTCAATTGTCACTTCTCCATGAAGCCTGCCTTGACTTTCCTCATCCTTCATTACACAGTTATACCACAGACTACACCACATAGCAACATCTGATCTGTGTGTTCTCCCAATTAAATCATGGATATTTCTAGGGCAGCCACTGGGTCTTATCTTTTGGGTCTGAGTACCTAGCACAGTACCTGACACGTAGTAGACACTCCATAAATGTTTGATAAACAAATGGATGAATGAATTAATGAATGAATGACTTCATAATCAATCCCCCTTAGAGCTTCAGGTCATCTTGGTGCCAGAAACACAGGGTCACAGGCAAGGGGAATTGTGTCAGGAGTCAGCTTCCTACAGTCACAGCTCCCTCTCCTTGACATACCACTCATACTTTGACTCACCCCAACCTGGCCTGTGGCCCTGTAAGTTTACTGAAAAATCTCCAGCTTCAGTCAACAGTGACCTTGTAAATGTGAAATCTAATGGACTTTTTTCAAGACTCATTGTAGGGAGTCTGTCTGTGGCAACTGGTATTGCTGAGCACTTCATCTTCTGGAAATATTGTTCTTTGCTGGCTTATCAGACAATACTCTAGGCTCTCTTCCTACCTCCCTGACAGTTCCTTCTCAGTCTCCTCTCCTGGCTCCTCATTCTCTGTTCTCAAACACTTAGGACTAAGGCCATCCATCTTCTTGTCTCACTCCCCACACTCTACACACCCATCTCCCACATGCTAAGGTCTCTCAGCTCTGGGATGCTAAAATTCAGTGTCCTACTGGAGAGAGCTCTTCCTGGATACCTCACAGACCTCCAAGATCCAATATCTGACACTGAAGTTAGCTTTTTCTCTCCCAAACCTATTCCTCTTCTTTCGTGATGACCCTGGTTTTAGAGTGGTGTCACCATCCACACTTTACCCAAGCCATAAGCCAGTGGGTGATCCTAGATATCTCCCTGTTCCTCATTAAAGGCCTTCCATGACCAGGTCTGGACTGTGATTTTCTCTCTAGCTTTATCCGTCACCACATCCCACTTGATCATCAGCTTTTAAGAACTTACTCTACTTCAATAACCCAGAATATTTGGTGCCTCTGGGCCTTTGCTTTTGCTCTGAATATTCCACATCTGTTTAGAATACCACCCTGCAAGCCACTCAACACAAGTGTCTCTCTGCTGAACCCCTGCCTACTTCACCTTTCCAGGCTTAACTCAGGGTCACCTCCTACAGCATGCTTTTCTTAAGCCTCCATTACCTGGGCAGACCTGGCCATGCCTCCTCTGCCTCCTGTTCTCCCTGGACATAGCTCTTCCACAGCACCAGCAATACCACATGGACTTTGATGATTTTCACACCCACTTTCCCCTTCTAAACCNGAACATATATGCAGCCCTCACCCATACAACCTGAAACATACGTTGCACAGAAGCGTAACCTGGCACAGGACCCTGAAAAATTGGCTTCAGATTTTCTGAGCAGCTGGTTTCCCTCACAGATCACTTCAGGGTATTTGGAAGCCAGCTTCTTTGGAGGGCCTGCTAGCACAGCATTGCGGAGGATCCAAGCACTTTTGAGGAATTGCCAATTTCAATTTTCAAAGAGTGGCACATCTGCCAACTCTAGTATCTATTCTCTAAGGAGAAATTTAACATACTTTCCTGTCACAGAAATCCCTTGGGACCGTCAGTGTGGCCAGAGCCATTCACATTTCAAGCATGGAAATGATGCCCAACATCTAAGCTGAGAGGAATGAGCAAACATATGGGTTATAATGCAAGGACCGATATTTCTAATGAGCGGACAAGAAATGTCAGTGGAGAAAGACAAATCTCCAAGGGGACTCTGAGAGCCACATCATCATTAGACAAGAAGCACAGGATTAAAGCACCTTGAGATTAAGGAAGATGTTTCTGAAATTCAATCAGCCAACTTCGTGTTCAGGATGGGGAATTTGAAGATGAATGGGAAATTCATGAGAAATGGTGATGACAGAACAGAGAGAAACCAAAACTTGGGTAAGGGAGATGATGAGTTTGGTCCTACTGAACTTGAAGGGCTGGACAACAAGTGTCCAGAGGACAGCTGGTCATTCATGCCTGAAACCTTAACAAGGGGCTGAGATAAGAAGACATCTGAACAGAAGGAGCTGTTGAAATGTTAGAAGCATTCAAGCTCACTCAGGAAAAGCCAGGAGCCACTTGGTGCCAATAAGACTACGACCTTGCTGATCTCCCAAGTCCACCTCTTGTGGTACAGATTGAACTGTCACCACGTCCTTGTTCCCTGAATCTCCATATCGATCCTGCATACCTCTGTCTTTCACAGGATTTTGGAAAGAAGCAAGAGAGAACATACACAAAGAAAAAGTGGTCATCTACATTCGTACCAATATAACATAAAAATAGCAATTTAGT
Source organism: Hipposideros armiger (assembly GCF_001890085.2). Classification (NCBI taxonomy): domain Eukaryota; kingdom Metazoa; phylum Chordata; class Mammalia; order Chiroptera; family Hipposideridae; genus Hipposideros; species Hipposideros armiger. Next base: position 237,775 of record NW_017732090.1, on the reverse strand, counting down.
TTAGATTGTAACTACTTAACCAGTAAAATTCATGACACCCCAAATTTCAAAACATGTTGGACATTGTGTATTTCCACATATGTATGTAAGGACACACATGTGTGAATACACACACATGCACATATTCACATATATAGATATATGTGTAACTTCAGGAAATGTCTCTGTACCTATTTTCCTTCAGAGCATTTGTTGCAATTGCAATTCTGCATTTCTTTGTGTGATTATTAGAAGTCTGTCTTTCCACTAGATGTAAGCATTATGAGAACATGGGACATGTATATACTTATGCATCACCATGGACCTGTTGCCAAGCACTGGCAATGGCACATAGTAGAGCTCAGTGACAAGTTGGTGGATAAATGGATGGGTGGATGGAGAAGTTAGTAATACGTAGAGAATGGCATCCAAAGATTAACTATAATAAAAGACAAATATTATTCCAGCATCAAATAACTTGAGGGAAAATGGATTTGTTTACTTCTCTAATTCCCTAATAGACTTTTAAATGGAGATTTGTGGGGTTTTTTTTTTAAATCTTGAGGAATAAAATAAATCATGAATGAATAAAAATGAATTTCTGAATCATGAATAAGTGATATAAAATCTAAAAATCAAAACAAAACAAATTTCCCCCCAGCCCTGATCCTTTCCAATTTTATGTGTAAGCTAACTCCTTGAAGGGGGTATTAAACTCTACGAACTTAACCAGCAGGTATTTACTGAGCACTGCTTATGTGTACATTACACTGCCACTGCATGAAAACGGCAAGATGTATGCCCACAAAGGAGCGATAATGTTCCAAAAGATACAGACATGTTTTGAAAATTTGCATTTGCAATAACTGACACTAATTGAATTCTGATGTTTCAAACACTCTTCTAAGCACTTTTCAAGGCTGACCACTTTTAAACTTTAAGATGATTCTTTGAAGTAGGCATAAATTATTACCATTTTTCAATTGAAGAAATTGAGGCACAGAAAGACAAAGTTACTAATTCCAGAATACACAGATATTAAGAGCCTACCCTTGGAAGCCTGTGCTGTTTTACCACCACACTTTATTTACTCTCAGAAAAGCAGTGGAAAGTGACAGGGGAATATACATTCAGAAATTACATGTACAGAGTTTGGCTTGTTTTGTTTTTTTTTTAGTTTTCCTTTGGACAGTGTACCCAAGAAATAAAAATAATCTCCTGTTTGCTTTAAGTAATTTCACATCCTTCTTGGAACCTCTGAAAGTAAATTGTTTCAGACAATTTGATCCCTTACAATATTGGCTTCATTTCCTGGCACTTGGGGTGATCACATCCCAATGCATTATTCTCAAACAAAGTCAAGAATAACATCACTGACATAGTCATGGAATTATGATACCTCATCATTGGCTGATGTGTAAACATTTCCAAAATCAGCTTGAAACTTTCCAAGTAATTCTTGACCATTTACACAGTTACTTAGAGTTTCTCTGTGTTTCTTTACTCACTGAGATACAAAATAAGGAGAAACCTTATTTACTGATACATCTTCTTTCTCAAGAGAAAGCGATGAAGTACCTTCACTATAAACTTTTCCACCTTTTTCACATTTTACCCCTACTGTTCCCTTTGCATGGAATGTTCTTTCTCACATTGTTCACATGGCAACCTTTACTCAGTTTAGCAAGTGCTTTAGCATAAAATTATGACTTCCAAAAATAAATGACATTTCCTCTTTTCCATAACTCTGATACTCTCTGTCAGTTAGGGATTGATTTTGGTGACAGAGATTACCAATACCAAATAAGAGGTTTGGTTTCCTCTCCCATAACATGAAATTTAAATGTAGAAATCAGGGCTAGCACAGTGGTTCCACAGTGTCTTCTAGGACCCAGTCTTCTTTAATTTTTGTACTCTGACATTCTCTTCTATCCTAAGATTACCTCATTATCTCAGGATGGCTACTGGAGATCCAACCATATCATTCTATTAGACTGAAAGAATAAAGAAAGGGAATAAGGAACGGGTAATTTTCAGAAGAACTTTCTAAGAGCTCTTATCCAATAACTTTTACTTATCTATATTGGACATTGCCATCTTCAAAGGAAGTTGGAAAATATAGATTGAAAAAAAACTGAGCTAACTATCTAACAACATACAGGTTCTGTTACTAAGAAGGTAAAAATAGAACCTAATTAGACAAATAGCAAGCTCTGTACCTCTGATTTTAAAACATGTCTACAAATTCTTGGACTGTCCTCCTATTGAGAGGTGACATCCATGACCCACAGCCTAAATCTGGGTTGGGCTTAGTGACTCATAACCAATAGAATGCACAGGAGGTGACACTGCAAGACTTCTGAGCCTAGGTCACAAAAGGCCTTACTTCTGCTTCTCTTGGAACACTCGCTCTCTTGACAGCCCTTCTGGAATGCTCCCCTTTGGGACCCAGTTTCCATACTGTGAGGAGCTCACGCCACATTGAAAGGTTACATGTAGGTTGTCAGTCCCAGCTGAGGACAGTCTTTGAGTCATCCCAGCCTAGGCACCAGACATATGAGTAAAGAAGTCTCTGATGATTCCAGTCTCTAGCCAGGGGGCCACCTACAGCCCTAGTGTCTTTCAAGGCATTGAGAAGAAGAGATAACCATTCCCACTGTGCCTTGCCTGGAAGCCCACAGAATCTATGAATTTAATATAATGGGTATTTTAAGCCACTAGATTTTAGAGTGGTTTGTTATGAAGCCATCGTATCTAGAACACCTCCCTTCCTCCAGAATGAGACACTTGCTCCTAAATGTTTCTAACACATTCTGATCATATCTACACTTTCTATAACTTTTATTATGTAGGGCCTAATGGTTTTCAACAAATGTTTATTGAATGAATATACTATATACAGTACTCATACTTTGTTCTAGTTACTTTTTAATGTGCCATCTTCTCTGCTAGACTGTGAATGCCAAGGCAGAGGCCATTGTTAAGGGCACATGAATAAAACTCTGTGGAATTAAAAATACAATGGATAACTTTGGGGCTCCATTAGGGATATACAGGGATGGATTTTGACTTCCTGAGTAACAATGATTACAAAGATTTATGTTTTATTTTTAGTGGAAAGAAATATATAAATTTTTCACAGGGGAAAAAAACAAATCAAGACAAAAAATGCCAACTACAATCCAATAATGCATATAGCCTGGACCTGTAGACCATACTGTAGTCATCTCCTGGGCCTTACCAACAGTCTATTTCTGGCCACACACACGCTTGCAGGTGTCTAGCCCTGAAGAAGAATGAAGCAGGTTTTTGGTGACCTGAGCTCGCTTTCTGATGCTTCTTCTACCTTCAAGTCAGTTAGTGCCCCCAGTAAGTATAGCTGAGTTGCTGAGTATACTCCACATGCCCAAGATTGTGGCTTGGTGCATGGTAGTTATAGAAGAAGTCTTTGGGCACAGTGACCTAGCCCATGTCCTCTAATCATCCAGTGATATTGGGCATGCAATTTTCAATGCCTGAAGTTCCACAGCATATTTACTAGAATGTGTATGCTAGGTAATGCTGCAGTAACAAACATCCCCCAAATCTCAGAGTCTTAATCCAACAAAATTTATTTCTCACTCTCTTACAGATCTAACATGAGTCAGTAGACCCACCTTGACAAATACTTTCAATTGCTGAGACAGGACAAAGGAATGTGAACAATCACACACTGGTTCTTAAAGCTTCCAACAGAAGTGACACATGTCACTTCCACTTCATTTCATTGGCCAAAGAGCATCACGTGACCACACCTGATTAAGCAAGGATGGAGAAGTTCAACCTACAATGTGCTGAGAAGGCAAGAAGTCATAACACTATAAATTGCAGGAATGACAATTTGAGGTGTGTGCATGCTTCTACCCCCCTTGAAATGCAAATTCTCTTGGAACTGGGATGCCACATTGCCTATCAATAGCCAGTAATAGTCTCATGTAGATATTATACTGTATTTCTCTTGAGAATAAGTTTTGATGTGATTGGGAAAATATTCATGGAGACTAGAAGGCGACAGTGACTTAGATTACAGAAAGATGACATGGATTGTCAGAGACTTCTTACCAGGAGGCTGCTGAGAATTAATCAGGAAAGAGAAACTTCAGTTTACGAAGAAAGACACAATGAGTTTTGAAACTACCTAGTCTCAATTCCCCCTATAAAGCTAGAAGTTCTTGGACAGACCCTTCTACTTCTCAGGTTCTTGGCTCCCAATCAATAATTTAAGTCTACTAAAGGATGTTATTTCTAAGCCACAGGCCACTCTGCCAATATATAAGATAATCAGATTTTCGCAGATGAGGGGAGAGAGAGGTATGACAGAGCAGTACATTGGATGCCCAAAAAGAGCAAGTTAATGTGTATTTTAGAAGCAAGGAGTCACCGTCTTTCCAGACTCCCCAGCTTACCACTGCCTGCAAAGTGCTCAGACCTACAGGATTTACACCAGGTTCCTTTCAAATAGCAGGCCAGGTTTCAAAACATTTCTGTTGTCTATTTAAGAAAGAACAAATCCCCATTCTAGGCGGAGAGCAAAAAGAACGAGCTCTCTCTTTACATCTAGAACTGCCCTTCAAAACATGAGCTAATTAACCTCTGAATAGGTGAGGGAAAGAATGAAGGGCTCCTAGGACCAAACCCAGCCAAGAGAGACTCCAAGGGTAGGTTTTATTAATACTATAAGCTCTTCCTTCAGGAATTTTGTGGGGATCTGTCAGGCAGCATGGACCTTGGCAGCAGACACTGCCCAATGGCTAGTTATGTGTAGGTCGTGGTTTGAAAGCATATTCTCTGCAGGGTCTTGATGTATTTTTAAGAAGACAGGTGGGAATTACTTATTCCTCCCAGTGAATGATTTCTCATTTTTCTTCCAGCAGAAATGGAGAATGGATTGCTTAGGGATTTGCAAGCTTCCTAAGCATTCGGGAAGGTGGCAGTTAGAATGACAGTAATGACTTAGATCTCCTCTGAGGGTGGTCCCTTCATTCCTGGACAGCCTGAGCTCTGGTTTCATTATTCACATCCTGCCCCTCCATCCACTGCTCCACTGCCCACTCTGACCAGCACGTTTGTACACCCTGCAAGCTGGTCTCTCTCTCTCTCTGGGACAGCCTGTCAGCCGTACCTGCCATCTCCTCCAAATGAGGCACAGGCTGAAACAAATGCTACAGAGTTCCCTTTCCCTCTTTCCCTGCCAACACACAAACACACACATGTACACACATGTGTACATATGGACATACAAGAGAACTTGCACTTAAGTGAATACTGGAAGCAATCTGAGAAATGATTAAAGAGTCCTAAGAAGAGAGGTGTGAAAATGGGGTAAACCAGCCCCATCTATTTCAATTTGGTGAGGGGTAAGGAGCCAAGGTTATTGGTTATTTATATGAACCAGGACTCTAAAGGAAAAGAAGGAACTGAGTCTCATAACCCACTCATTCATATCTTTATCACATTTTTCTAAAAGACGATTTGGAGCGTGACCATCTACTACTTTATGCAGCAATACAGAAGAACTTCACAGATGTGATGGCAAGCAAACAAAGGGGTAATTTTTTTTTCATGTGAAAAAAACAAAATGAGTTGGGGACGACAAGTCACGATAATGGTGGGCTAGTGGCTGAAAAGAGACATGAGGAACTTCTGGGGTCTGGTCATGTCCTGTTTCTTAATCTGAGTGCTGGTTATGGAAGGGTATAGATTTTGTAAAAATTCATCATGTGTATGCATAAAACAACAAAAATCTGATCATATCACTCCCCTGCTTCAAGGGGTTTCTTGGCTGGCCATTTTCTATATTAGATTCTAAATACCCAGCTCAATTGTCACTTCTCCATGAAGCCTGCCTTGACTTTCCTCATCCTTCATTACACAGTTATACCACAGACTACACCACATAGCAACATCTGATCTGTGTGTTCTCCCAATTAAATCATGGATATTTCTAGGGCAGCCTCTGGGTCTTATCTTTTGGGTCTGAGTGCCTAGCACAGTACCTGACACGTAGTAGACACTCCATAAATGTTTGATAAACAAATGGATGAATGAATGAATGAATGAATGACTTCATAATCAATCCCCGTTAGAGCTCCAGGTCATCTTGGTGCCAGAAACACAGGGTCACAGGCAAGGGGAATTGTGTCAGGAGTCAGCTTCCTACAGTCACAGCTCCCTCTCCTTGACATACCACTCATACTTTGACTCACCCCAACCTGGCCT
>NW_017732090.1:228758-229838 GCF_001890085.2 Hipposideros armiger | reverse complement strand
AGAGGCTCTGGTCTCTTAAAGATAAGGGTAATCTTTACTACTTCTTCTTGTCAAGGGTGCTGCCTCATTTGGCAGGAGTGAGTGGGAAGAGAAGCCAGTGATGTTGGGTTGGAAGTAGGGATAGTTTGAAGTGAGGTGAGCGGGGAGACTCACAAAAATTGGACAAAGTGGTCTGAGTATGAAAATGTTCAAACTACTGGAGCCATGTTGAGTTGAGTCCCATGGATTTTTCTGGCCAGCTGCTTTTATCTTACCAGAGGTGGGAAGATTGACAGTGGGGTATTGGTCCAGATGGAAACAGAGAACTCCTAGATTCTAAATACTTATCTTCTAAAATCTCATTTATAGAACAGCTGTGTGGAACTCACAATGTATTTTCTCACTGAACAATGTAATAAATGTTGGCTATAAAGACTCAAGTTAGGGCTGGCCAAGTGGCTCAGTTGGTTAAGAGCTCGCTTAAGAGTGTGAGCTCTGAGCCACAGCAGTTCGATTCCTGGCCCAAGTTGAGCAGCTGCTGAGCTGCCAACAGGTGGCAGGATGGCTCAGCTAAAAAAAAAAAAGAAAAATACTCAAGTTAAGCTAAATAGGGGCTGAGCTGCTCCATGTGTGGAATCACTTATTCTCTGGTTATCCATGAATCTTGCTAAATCCTATGAGCTGAGCTCAGGAATCAGAGGAGGGCAGTGGAAAGATACGAGGGACATAGGGTCAGCCTGTGGCCAGCTCCCATGGTAAAGAGATTGGAGATGTGAGAAGAGTCAGAGAGTTGAGGGCACAGTGGTGGATGCTCTGAAGGTCTGTAGCTCTTTTGACCTGCAAAGTACATCCCTGTTGCTTCTGGTATTAACACCCCCATTTCCTTGGAAGCACTAACCTTCCTCCAGCCCCAGCCCATGTGGAGTAGGTAGAGTTGGCCTAACCCCCATTCATCTTCTAGGCTGAGAATGTGGCATTGATCTGGCCAATAAGATCAGACCCTGGGCAGAGGTACTGGTTCACAAACCAACAGAGTGCAGGAATGGCTCAATTTCAGGACTTTTGATAGAATTATTAAGAAAAGAAACTCTTGGGCCGGCC
>NW_017732090.1:221333-222567 GCF_001890085.2 Hipposideros armiger | reverse complement strand
CATCATCTTGACTGGAAGCCCACAGCAGAAACATTTAATCATTGGTTGAAAGCTTCTGGGGTGGTGGTAATTTTTTGTTTTTTCCAGCCTGCCATACACATGGGCCAAGCAAATTCCCAAGGCCAGGAACTTCAAAAGAGAGATGCTGGTGCTGGCAGTTTGCAATTCCTTAGCTTCACAATGGGTTCAAGGTCTTCCAGGGTGGACCTGCTTGCATTCTCAGTCCATCTCTCAGGTCCCACCCCCAGCCCTGCTGCATCAGAGAATATTACTTCACCAGAGATTTGCCATTTCTAAAAGGGACCACACTGTGTTTCAATTCCCAGCTTTCATTCTATTCTGCCTGAAATTCCCTTCTACATATTTAATTAAGCCTTTGTTAAGACTCAGCTCACATATCACTTCCTTGATGAGTATTATCTCTTTCCTCCAGAAAAACTGACCATCTAACCTTTGTTCCATCTATAGATGTCCATCTTAGCTACTGTAGTTATTTGTTTGTCTTTTATTTCACAAGATTGCCAATGTCTATTAAATTGAAACTCCTTGAGTATGAGAACTCTTACCTACCTCCAAACACCTAGTGTTAATGAACAAAGGTAGTGAGATCTATGCTCTCTGCGGACAGAGAAGGCAAAGTCTGAAGCAACAGTTTTTCCCAGAGAAAGAGTTTTATTCATCAGGCCAGCTAAACAAGGAGATAGGAGACAAGGCTCAGCTCAGTTTCCCCTAGACAAAGGCTTGGAGTAAATTTAAAGGATAAGATTAGGAAGGGGCTATCCATATTTATTAATTCTAATTTAATGGCTCAGATAGGATCATCTTGGAACTAAGTCACCTAAGATAAGAAATGTGAAAGGAGCAAAAGAGAACCAAGAGATTCCAATCTGGCAGTTTGATTAATCAGTCCTATATGTTTGGTCCCTGCGTTGGATCTTCCTTATTGATGAACTCCTCACTTCTTAATTAACTCTGGGTGGTAAAAGTAGCATCTTTGCTACTTGATTTCCATGAATCTTGGTTCCACTGTGCTCTTGAGGTCAATGTAGTGTCTTTTAGCTGTTAATTGTGCCTGCTCAAGCTTCTGGGACCAGTCTGACCCATCTTGGTTTGGTGGTCTCCAGAGCACTGTGAGGAGACCTGCTATTACCCACCTGAAAGACACTTAAAAAATCTAAAGGAAAAAAGAAACAAAAAGCTAAAAGTTTCAGAGTTAGGACCCAGTTTCACTAGT
>NW_017732090.1:214723-217735 GCF_001890085.2 Hipposideros armiger | reverse complement strand
CAGATAGTAGTGGGAAATAAAGTGGAAACAGTAGCTTGTGCTCAAATTCTGTAGGGCATTTCTCAGCTTTCTTTGACTTTGATGTGGTTGTGTGATTAAGTTTTAACTTATAGGATATAAATAAGAATACTGCATGCAACTTCCAGGAAACACCCTTAAAAGGCAGGGGCATGCCCCTCGTTGCCCTTTCTTCTTCCTGCTGGTCAGAACCTGGATAGATGTGATGAATGGAGCTCAGGCTCTCATCTAAGATCAATGCTGGCTGAGCCACACACAGTTTTAAAATTTATAGTAGCTACATTTTAAAAAGTAGAAACAAACAAATTAAGTTTAATAATATATTTCTTTGATCATACTAAGTCTTTGAAATATCAATTAGGGCTAGCCACATTTCAACAGAGCATCTGTGCTGTGGCTGCTGCATTGGACAGTACAGTTTTAGGTCATAAGAAACAAGCCATGCTTTAAAAATGGCTGAGAATAAAGTAGAAATAGCCTGAGTTCCTGAATGTTATGGAATTGACCTCCCAACACCAAGTAGCTTATCCTACTTTTGGCTTTCTGCCACTTGTAGCAGAACCAAATTATAATTCATCACTATATTGTGTTTTACCCTGTGTCTGTGTCTCCGTTCAGCTCCTAGCCCTGATATGAAGCAGACATGTTCAGGAAAGTGGCTCTGCTGTGCTGAGCAGGAAGGATTTATAGAGACAGTACACTGGAGACCCGCATCAAGGTTTTCTCTGGCTTTCCCAATGTTTTCTCAACATTTAAAAATTGGCAATTTCACATAAAAATCCAGACATTCAGCTTCTCTCAAAATATCAGATGACAAGCAATGCTNTTGTGTGGGTTGTGTGTGCCCTCCTGTTGTAGTTGATCCCTGTTGGCACATCAGTGAAAGGGATTGACACATAGGTTGATCGGTTGTGAAAACTGGCTGTGACTATGGTGGAGGAGTTATTATGCAGGGGCTGTCCCTAGAGAGCAGGATTTGCTTTAGTGGGGCTCTTGGGCCTGCCACTCTGCCCTTTGGGTGTGTCATTTTTGGAGGTGATTGAGTGATGATGCTCTGATGTGGTCTGAAGCTGGCCACCAGGTGTGTTGGTTCTAGGGCCTCTTGGGAGGGCCTCTGGTGCAGGCCAAGGTCAGATGCTGCCTGTGCCCTGTCTGGAGCCTCTTGGAATGAGCTACAAAGTTATCTGAAGATGGTTGCCACTTTTGCTGGCGTTGAAGGTGCCTGGAAGAGGCCAAGCTGCAAACTGAGGCTGGCTGCCATTACTGCTGGGCTCAGGGATGCTTAGTAAGAGGTACAGGCGTGCTGAAGACAGATACTGCATGTTTGGGGTTTGTGAACCTTTGAAAGATTTTTTTCAGAAAGTCTGCAGCATGAGACAAGACAGGCTGTTTGTATGGAAAAGCCACTGGACGTGGCTTGGGTGGGCTTGCAAGTTGGGTGGGGTAGGGTCTCAGGGAATCACCAGGGCAGGGAATATGATGTTAGCTCGGAGACTCAGTTATGGTACCTACCTGTGCATGCATCCTGGTTGGGGGGAGGGCTCATCAAAGGAACAATGGCTTCTGCCAGCACTTCTGTCTGGGAGTAAGCTACCCCTCCACCCCTTGCCCTGAAGCCAGACAATTCAGTTGCTCCCCCATATGTGCCTGGCAACTTTCAAACTGCTGCATTATCACTGAAGCTCAGAGACAGTGAGTTCATCAGTAAGTAAGTCTGTGAGCGGGTACTTTAAGAAAAAACACTGGGACTCCAGCAGACCTCCATCTCACTCTGCCATAATCTNGCCCAGAGGTGAAGAGAAGGGGACTGAAGCCTGATGACATCATTTGAACCCCTGCAGTTGTCACCTCCTCTAAAATGTTCGATTTTGCCATCCTAGCCTGAATGACCTCACTTCTGCAAAGCCTTTCCAGCACAGCTGCCAGAAGCACACAGGTATTCCTTTCTCCCTCTCCAGTACCCCAGTGACCCACACTGTTTGGAGCTCCCAACTTAAACCTTAAAATGAACAGTTAGATACATTAAACTTATCAAACATATGCTACCAGAGGGCAAAAATGAGCAAAATGCAGTCACTGGCCTTAGCCCATAGATTGGCTAAGTGGAAGAGAAGAAAAATATAGCTGGTTGATGAAGAAAATGAAACACAGAGAGGTAAAGTAACTTTTCCAAGGACACACAGATAGTAAATACTGAGTTTGTATTTAAACCCAGACTCTGATTCCAGAGCCTGGAAAATTTTACTATTCATATTGTCTCTCTTAGAACTGTGAAAGATGTTGTCATAGGCCTAGATAATGAAGTCCTAAGAGGGAGCTTGTTCCAAGGGTTCTGCCAGCTTAAGATTTCCAGAGAGGTTACCTTTTCTGTGCTATTCTCCTAGCATCTAGAGTCTCTGCTTCATTAAGTGTGAATGTGACACACTGGAGGGAAGGCAGGACAAGGGTAAGGGTGGAGTGAGTTTATAGAAAATGTTGGAGAAGTGATGGAATTTTAAGTAACTACTGCTGAGGTGGCAGGCAAAGGAAGCCAGAGTCAATGTGGATTTCAGTATCTTCAGTGGATTTCCTCTTGGAGAGAGTTGTTAGTTGGGAAAACTTTGCCTAATGGCATACAGAGACCTGGGTAAAGATAGGACCTAGAAAGGGCTTATCTTTACCTTAATCTGTCTTTAACTGGCCTGAGACTGTGCCAGTCTCCTGGTGGTTCCTGGAGACAATTGTTTGTTCTGCTGGTGGACACATCACAGGCTAAATGGATTTGGAGACTTTCAGCTCCTTCTTTGCCTTTGCCAAGTTCAGCTGACAATCAAATGAGATGAATGGTATTTATGACATGAACTGCAGCCCCTCCTTACCCCAGCATGGCTCCCTGAGGAACTGGAGAAGTCACAACTATTGACTTTGGCTTCCTTTGGCTGCCACCTCAAGCAGTAGTTACTTAAAATTCCATCACTTCTCCAACATTTTCTATAAACTCACTCCACCCTTACC
>NW_017732090.1:208205-209373 GCF_001890085.2 Hipposideros armiger | reverse complement strand
TTAGGGAACAAGCCCCTTGTAAAAATGTGAATTCTCAATCCTAGGATTACAGGGAGAATTGAAGTGTGCTGGAACAGTTAAAGTAGAACTTTTCCACCAAGCCAGGGTAGAGTAGCTGTCCAGAAGAGGCATGCGTCAAGTAGTCACAGTCAATCTTCAGAGATCAATACAGACTGTCAGATTGATGGGTATCATAAGGGACCCAGAATGCATTCCTGCAGTGGCTTGTAAGAGTTATTGTTCTGAGCAAGCACATTATTCTTTGTACCATACACGATGGACTCACTTATCTCCTAATTATTGCTTACCCTGACTTGGATGTCCTTCCGTCATCAGCTTAGGCAAATAGCTCATATACAGTCAACACTACAAAACAAATATGATCCCCAAATGCTACCAGGAAGAGCCAGCAAGTGGGAGTGCCTTCCTTGACATTTGCCCCCAGCAGAAGAACTTAGTTCCTGGGGACAGGATGGCTAGACCATTATTTTAGACTAATTAGTTAATGCTCTGTCTTCACACTCTGCTGGAAACGACTGAATCACCAAGAGCATGCATATGGCATTCATGAAGTTTCTAAGAGAACCTACTGAGAGGAATGGCATTGGCTGAGAGCATCCAGCTAATACAACTTTAGATCCATTGCAGTGTTCACACTGAGTCCATGCTGCTACCAGCAAATGACGAAACATGGCGGGGCTATGAGAGTCATGTCATTTCTGCCAGGACTCTTCTAATGAGCAAACCTGGCACAAAGACTCCCCACTGGCCTTGTTGTGTCTTTCTCAGAGCTGCACTGCAATCTGAGGCTCACCCTACCCAGTCCCTCTTTTCACAGGACTCAGGCCTGTATTTGCTCTGAACGCTGTCCCTGTCTACTCCTGTTTCCTCTCTCTTTTATCCTTTAAAGGTATTTACCCCAGGAAATTGTTGGCACTTCTCATTCTATCCTGGCATTTGCTTCTCACAGGACCCAGCTGACATATTGTATTTCAGCCCTGAGGTCTGATTTGCGGAGCTGTGGGTGGAAAGCAAAGATCAAGTACAAACAAGACATTACAATGGAATCCAAGGTAGCAACACTTAAAATTATGGCAAACATTTAATTGGCATGGGAAGATGTTTACAACAAAGTAAATGGAGGAATTACAAAACAGTGTGTAGTGTG
>NW_017732090.1:206582-207740 GCF_001890085.2 Hipposideros armiger | reverse complement strand
GAAAATTTAGTTGGCTCTACATTAAAATGTTAAGACTGGTTTACAGGAGTTGTGTTTTCGTCTTTTTTGAACATTTGCATTTTCAGATTTTTCCTATGATAAAAATTGTTTGAGCTTGGAGGAGGAGTACATTAGGGCCTAGAACACTTTGGGAAGATCATGCTGATGTGAGATTCACAGAGCCCCAGGGCTGTCCCCATGAAGGGACAACATGTGAGCACCAAGGGCGGAGGGAGAAGGTAACCTGGAGACATGAGAGCATAAAGACCTGAGGGAAGGTGCCACAGAGAGTGCAGGAGAGGTCTTTCTCCCTTGTCAAAGCATGGATTAATGAATTACTATCCCCCCCCCCACCTATCTGATTCCAATGTCTTTTTTCTATGTCCCCATAACTGGCTATGTGTATTTATTATAGCTCATTCATTCATTCCACCAATATTTATCGAGCCTTACTCTTGGCTAGGCCTTGAAGTCGTTAAGTTCTGAGGATTCTGGGATGTGGCAAACACCAACAGTTGCCTCTCAAATATCCATTCTCACCTTTTTCCTTGTTAAAAACATCCTGATTTTGTTCAGGCAGCAATGTGTCTGGTTACAAACCGTATGCCCCAGCCCCCCTTACAGCTAGGAAGGGAGTGGCTCAGTTAGCAGGAACTTTTATCCTTCACCCATATACATCTCTAGAAAGTACACAAGATGCCATAGAGAAACAGCCACCTTGGGACCATGAAATGGACATGAAGAACAAAGACCATATATTGAAGATGTCGGAGCAACAATCTTGAAATATCAGTCACTGGAGGCATTATCAAAGCACTGATACTGACCTCCTCCAAACTTCTTGCTATGCGAGGAAAAAAAAAAACCCAAAAGACTCTTAATCTGTTTAAACCACTCTTTGGGTGGTTTCTGTAACTTATAGCTCAACAGAATCCTAAGTGAAGTGGTGCAAACAGAGCCCCATGCTGTGTATATGTAGAAAGCAGACAAGTAAAAGGCAATTATAAAACTATGTGGGATATAAAACTGAAAGCAACAAAGGAACAAGACAAACAAAGAAACAAAAACTCATAGACACAGACAACAGTTTAGTGGTTACCAGAGGGTAAGGGGGGAGGGAGGTGGTAGAAGAGGGTAAAGGGGGTCAAATATATGGTG
>NW_017732090.1:196844-198352 GCF_001890085.2 Hipposideros armiger | reverse complement strand
CCAGTAAAAAAATAACTGTATTGGAACACCCTCCCTACTCACCTGATCTGGCACCCAACGACTTCTTTCTGTACCTAAAGACAAAGGAAATATTGAAAGGAAGGCATTTTGATGACATTCAGGACATCAAGGATAATACAACAACAGCTCTGATGGCCATTTCAGAAAAAGAGTTCCAAAATTGTCTGATGGGTGGGCTAGGTGCTGGCATCGGTGCACAGTTTCCCAAGGGAAGAACTTCAAAGGTGACTATAGTGATACTGAGCAATGAGGTATGTAGCGCTTTTTCTAGGATGAATTCACGAACTTAATTGTCCAACACTTGTATGTCCCTAGCATTTCCAGACAGCTTAATGGGTGAACTAAGCATGCCAGAGAAAACCTATATGGTGTCCCAGGTGTTTGCAGTGCATGCAAGGGAGAGGTGAATGCCAAGGGGAGTCAAACATAGACAGCACCTTTCACAGGTTGAATGCATAAAGGGCAGATCTGTGATGCTTTTACGTAATCCCCAATATTGGATTAGCTCATCTTTCTATTAACATTGGAATAGAGCTCAGGGAAAGAGGAGTGAAAAGGGGAAGAAGAGAGGAGACTGAAGAGGAATGGAAATGGGTGAAGAAAGGTGAGGGGAGAAAGAAGAGGGAACATAAGATGAAGGAAATCCCAAGTGGCAGATGGTATTATGAAGTGTCTTTGTACTATAGGTCAGTTGTAGTCAATATTTGCAATCATTTATGTGCTAATAAAATAGGCAAAGCTAACAAAAGAGGAGCAATGACTGCTTGTGTTACTGGAGAGCGGGGTCTTCTTGGCGCAATGTCCAGGTTCTTGGCGTCTCAAGCAAAGAATTGAATGAGACACAGAACTAAAGTGGTGAAAGAGCAGTTTATTAGAAGAAAAAGCACACTTCAAAGAAATAGAAGCGGACCCAAGCAGAAAGCAGTGGCTCAAGAGCCCATTATTAGAAGAGAAATTATAGTTCAAAGAGTTTGGAGCGGGCGAGCAAAAGAAGGAGTTCAAAAGGCCCTTACTGGCAAGGATTTGGAGTTTTTATCCCTTTTTTCTCTAGAATGGGCTGTTCCTCTCTGGGCGTGGGACCACTTGATTGACACCTGTGATTGACAACAGGCTATTACCTCATCTCTTTAGACTGTGCATGTTCCTTCCCAGAATTCAGTTTGTTATAATGATATTAATGAACTTCTGGGCATATGTATGATATTATAATGATGATATAATGAGGCCCTGGTGAAATGAAGGTTTTTATGGCCTTTACTGTTCAGGTGTGAGTGACTGGTCTAATCCAGTCGGGTATTTTGTACCTATTTGTTTCCTCAGAGGGGTAGATAATTACAATGAAATGGGGAAGTTTTGGGTGCAGAGGGGAGGACTTTTGGGTGGTCACATCCTGTGGGTTGTATTGGATGTGCAGGAATGCAGGAATGCAGGAATGCAGAGACCTCCAATGCCCCAATAAAATCTTTAAAAACAAACAAACAAACAAA
>NW_017732090.1:192095-196169 GCF_001890085.2 Hipposideros armiger | reverse complement strand
GAACTTATTTTTGTTTAAAATAGAGTGGCTTCTGAAAACCACAATTAAACTACTGAATCAGAAAAAAAGGAGGAAAGACAGAGAAGGGCAATGACTGGAAAGTTCTACTTGGGACAAGATCTTAACTATTCATATACGTTAATGGGAATGAATCATTTCAATGTATTAATCGATAATGAAATGAATAACCAAAAGAGGTTGACCTAAAACATTTATATTTGGTTTCTAATATTGTGTTAGAACTTCTAATGTTTCATGCCCTGGAAGTTTATATTGCTGCTGGGAAATAACGAAGCCACACCTGGAATGTGTGACATCCCTGCTTCTCAAGGTTTCTCCTTACTGAACATCTCCCTGGATGAACTCCGACTGTAGGTAGATTTCCAACAAATGTGGTATTCCAGTATCTCAGGTGTTTTTTCAGCCAGTTCTGTCTTTTTCTTCTTTTTCTTTTCTTTTTTCTTTTAAAAGGGAATCATTTCCACACCAAAACAACTGGCTGCTGTGAATGTACCAGACTCACAATCTGACCCACCTTTATTTCTATTTCTTCCAGCTCTGTCCAGAGCAGAAAAGGGGAAATTAATTTGTTGGACAAAACTTGAAGATACTATGAAGTGGGTTCTCTAGTACTTATGTCAACACATATGCTATCTGGAATGGCTTGAAGTGCTTTGGAAACCTTGAATCCATTTAAAGCTTCTGCAGCTTTCCAAAAGAGTTTTTCCCTTGTCTTAAAGCATGTAAGTAAAGACGATTTTCAAAAAGAGTAGCTGTAGAAAGTTAACGGAGTGTAACAACAACAAAACTGCTCTCCATAGATATTCTACATGTACAGAGTTTTGTTTCATTGTGATGCTCATTAGAATGGAAGCACGCTGACCCAGGAGCGTGATGCTCACCAAAGCCTCCTTTTTTCTGTGTGGGGCTTTACATGTACACTCTGTCAGGGCCTCCTCCATGGAGACCCTTAGGCCTTACCATCCCAGTCATGGAAAGCACAAAACATTCCAAGTTTTCCCCTGAGTCCTGTACCAGAAATCCATTACATTGTATTTAGTTTTTAATGACCAGAGTTTAACTTTTATAATTTAGAGCAATGAGGGGTAATCTGTGGCTCCTAGGCCAAATGTGGCTACAGCTTGTTTTTGTACAGTCTTTGAACTGAGAAAGACATATGCCTGGAAGAGTCTGCCCTCCTGGGCAGACCCTATGGAAGGCATGAATTTGGAAGCTTTTCCCTCATACTTCTTTCAATGGGACCAGTTGCCCAGTGACTTTGTACAAGGGTTGGATGCTGATAGTTGCCTCACTGTGACTCTGGAGTCATGGCTCTGAATTCTGCTGGCTTTATTCACCTGGGAGAGTCCTGGGCTGACCCTGCTGGGATGAGACATTGCAGGATGTTCCATCACTGTGATATGCCCATTGCAGATTACAGAACGCTTGCACATTCTGTTTCCCCTTTCTTCGTATGGATACACAGGGTACTTCCAGTGCTCCAGCAGTATCCCCTCAGTGTTCACCATTCTGTACCAGCAGACAGCTTCCCACTTCCTATCACAACCACTTGGACTCTCTTCCTGAGCACATTCTGTGGCTTTAGGAGCAGGCTTGTCCTATGTGCAGGGCAGGGTGGGAAGAGCTGGGGAGTTAATTAGTAAGGAATAATTCAGAGCCAATAAATAGGCCAGCTCCTCACCCTTTGGGTGTGATACCTGATGTGTGTTCTATACAATCTTCCAAAGTTTGCCAGTAGTTTCATGCTCTATTTGCCTATGTCTATAACCTCCTCATTAACACCATTCTTCCCACTCTGAATTAACTTCTGTGGTGTCAAGAAAATACACCTCTGCAATCTCTGACTATATGGAGTATGAAAGACCCACGTCCAGCTCACGCACTCTGAAATCCATCACTGTGTTGGCCCAGCATCTGCACCTCCTACCCAAGTCTCAGCACAGTGGGGATCCTGAGGCAGGTCCAGGCTTGAAAGACACCAGGCTCCTTTGACCAGGGACTTGGCCATTGACTTTGTCAAAACTTCCTTAGAACTGTACTGCAGTCCAAGATTTTTTCCATTCAACCCCCTTCCTTCTCCCTCCTCCACTGGAGTAAGACCTGCAGCTCCATCTGCATTTCTGCCTCACAGGTTGTTTATGCAATACATTTCTTGTGTGTCTTCTCCAGTCTTTCTTGGAAAATATGAACTAACAACTTCCTTCCTTTCCTTGTCTCACTCCTCCTCTCCCTTCCTGATGTTTCCTGTGGTCACCTTCCAAAGAAACTATTTACATCTTGGGGTTGGNCTCATACTTGCAGTAATTGCACAAAGAAAACCTCATTATCCTGTAATAAGCACTTCAAAAACAAACATACAACCTTTCCTCCCTCTAGTGGCACATTTAAAAAGCAACCTCAAGTATCACACAGGCTAGTCTTGCCTATTAAAATCGAGGGAAACAAGTAGTTTACACAAGATATGGAAGATTTATAATATTTGTTTATTATTGATTGTGGTGAAAGTTTGCATTTTATTTATGCAAAATTATATTGCTGTCACTATAACAGGCTGGCTCATAGCAGTAGGAGTTTTGTGATTTATCCTCACTTGGCACTTTATTTTTTATTAAAAACAACAAACTAGAAGTCTATAAATATTGGCTAGTCAGGGATTCTGATTCCTGGCAGCCTCTGGGGAGAATGAGATACTCCCTCACCCCTCCCTTGCCCTTTAAATGTCTATGAGAATTGAGCTGAATAATAATACCTTACTGCAGTGGGTTGAATAGTGTCACCCCCAAATTCAGATTCACCTGGAACCTCACAGTGTGACCTTATTTGGAAATAGGGCTTTTCAGATGTAATTAGTCAAGATGAAGTCATACTGAATTAGGGAGGGCCCGAAATCCAATAACTGTTGTCCTTATAAAAAGAGCAGAGGACAAGAAGACATGCACACAGGGAAGAAATCCTTGTGAAGATGGAAGCAGAGACTGGAGTCATGCATCGTGTTAAAAGATAAACTGAGGCATGTTAAAAATTTGAAGAGTTTATTTGGGCAAAAGTTAATTCCATTTGGGCCACACCAAACTGGAAGTGGTTAGGAGCACCATGTTTAAGAGCCAGGGGAAAGACTTACAGAGAAGGTGCAGAAGAAAGGAAACTGAAACTGAGGGCCTTTATGACTGATTAAATTTAGAATTCTAGCTCTAGAAATCATCTCTCTCCCTCTCTCTCTCCCCCCAGAGACCTAGCCTTTTCCCCATAATCAGCAACCCCCTGAGGTAGCAGAAGACAGTAGCCCCGAGCTGACCAATTGTCACTACTAATGTTCACACTATATGGGCCTCTGGCAGGCTAAGGGTAACATCTTGACCTAAGTTATGTTTCAGCTCCTAAGCCCTAAGGTGTAATGACCCCCTGGCTACTTTCCAACTGGATAGAAAGACCCTTAGAAATGATTTATTACTTTTACCTCACCTCTGACCAATCAGCCCCCATCAAAACCCTGAACCCCTAACCCACGGTGCCTTGTGATTTTGCCCTACATGATCTGTAACCTACACACTATCAGAGAGCCAGGTTTTAAAAGCACTAGCTCACCTACATCTCCAGGCTTGGTGCCATTCCCTTACATAAATCTCTACTTTCTTTGCAGCAAACTCCTGTTTGTGTCTCATTGGGCTTTGATGGGCTCAGGCAAACAAACCCCTCGAATTCAATAACAAAACCATTTAATTAGCTAGAGCTTAAAGCCTAATTGGCTGTTTGTGATTGGTTGTCCCTACATTTCCATTTCTTAACCTTGAGGTATTACAGGCTAGGGTTTTGGTTTGCTTACCTAAGCCACCTAAGTATTACAGCCACTTCAATCTAATGGTCTCATTTAATTAATTTAACAGCTGACAAACCAAGAAATGCCAAGATTTTGCCAGCAACCACCAGAAAAGAGAGAGGCATGGAACAGATTCTCTCTTAGAGTCTCCAGAAGGAACCAACCCAGAAGACACCTTGACTTTGGATTTCTGGACTCTTGAACTGTGAGAAGATTAATTTCTGTTGCTTTAAGCC
>NW_017732090.1:180339-187090 GCF_001890085.2 Hipposideros armiger | reverse complement strand
TAAGGGTTTGTTAGGGAGATAAAAACCTTTCTCTATTCCCTTATGTTTAGTCCTTGGAACTTGCAAATTAAACTGACAAAAGACAGATTAACTGGACAAAAATGTACAATTTTTATTAATGCTAATATTTTATTTGCATGGAAGATTCACAGAAAAGAAGCAAAAGCTCAATGAAGCAGTTAGACTGGGGGGAGGTTGTTCTTATATACAATTTTAACAGAAGATGATAAATCGTGAAGTGACTAGGCAAAAGAAAAAAGGTTTGGGTTTCTAGGGATGATGAACTGTAGGAAAATGACTAGGGAATATATGAGGTAAATTATTGGATGATAAGATTATTTTAGTAAGGTCTGTTTATGCAGATTTGTTACCGGTGATGACGTTGTATCTCAGTTCTATGTCTTCTTTAAGGAAAGAATTCAGTCAAGAACCAGAGTTTGTGCAGCATAGAACAGCAAGAAGTTTATTAGTAAAAGTGAGTACACCCCAAAACATGGAGAGGGCTGACCCAAGAGAGGGAAGCAGCCTCTCCTTACATTGTATGGTGGTTTACATTGCATGGTGGTTTTTATCGCTATGGTTAAAATTGTCTCTTCCTCTCCCTTCTCTTATCTCTCTTTCTCCTCCACTGAGGTGCCTAGTCCTCCCTTCTCTGGCATTTAACAATGCATTTCTTTGATTTAGGGGCATGTGCAAACACATCCCCTAGGGGTATGTGTAAACTTGGAATCCTACTGGGCTAGTAAAGCATTGGTGGTCCTGGCAAGCAGGATGTATACTCTGATAAACAGGATGTCTTCCTCCCGTCTCTGGCTTTTAACCACATATCCCTTTGACCTAGAGGTATGTGTAAGCCTGGAATCCTGCTGAGGGCAGCTGCAAGGGGTCTTGACCCAAGTAGGAGCTGCAGCAAGGGGCTTTCTCACTGGGGCTGTCTCTCCTTCTCCTGCTCATTTCTATCTGTCTACCTACCTTATCAGATTCAACTCAGTGTAAAACCCCACCCCCTCACCCCCATCTCTGGTGGTAAGAGTCACTCTCCTCTTCCTGGTACAGAGGGCCACCTTCTTCAAAGAAAATTTATGCCCTACTTTTTGGCAGAAATGGGATAGCAAAGAACTTTCGCTTCATCTGTTGCCTTCACCTCAAATTAATCTTTATACCAAAGTGCTATATTTTGGGGGTGGTATATTCTGATCCCATTCAGGTTCTAAGAGGATCTAGGAGGAATGAATTATATAATGGGTAATTCTGACACACAGCACATTTGGTTCACACCTCAGAATAAAGGAGCCAAGGAGAAAACTGACCCACCTTGATCTGAAAGTACAGGAAACAAAAACCAGAGATGAGTTAGGGGTTCTTATGTTGTACACCATGGAAGAGAAATCAGAAATTCCAAATGTCAAGGTTAAAAGGGAAGGCAGAAAGCCGTTTCTTCAACTTGTCAACTTTAAAGATAAAGAAATAGAGTTCTAGAGAAGTTGAACAGTCTGCCCACAGTGGCCTAGATAGGTAAATAATACAACTGATTGTAGGGCTAGAACTCATTATCCATATGTATTTATTAGGGGCTTTCAGCTGCAATAAACAAACCTCAAATCAAAATGGCTTAAGTAGTGAGGGGACCATTATCTCAGAAGAAGTGTTGCCTGGAGACTGGTACCAGGGTTGATTAAGAGGTCATCAAGGNATTGTCCTATTTTATAGATAAGAACATTGAGGCACACAGAAGTTAAGTGATTTGTAAGCCACCATTTGTATCAGAACTAGCTCCAAATTTTATGTTCATTCTCTTACTGAGTGTTACACACCTCAGAATCACTAAGAAGACTCTGTTATGCAAAAACTGAACTTGGAATAAGGTTAAGTACATTGGCTCAAGCATCACTTGACATTAAGTTATGGCTTTGACACTTGGATGTGACCAGTTTGATTTGGCCTCATGTGTTGGGTTGATATTAATTTCTAGGCCACCAGGGACCAAAGTACTTCAAACAGAATGGGGGCCTGCTTAGCCCTTCCAGGATGTCCATGCACTCTCTTCTGTTCCCCCCCCACACACACACTTTTCTGCACAGAACCCAGCTCCCTGAGGATTGTAAATGCTGAGCACATATGGTGATGTCATCCCTGGTGTGGAGAGTGGTGTTCTCATTATGGAAGAGAACCTGTCAGCAGCAGGTGGTGACTGCACCTAAATCTTTGGGGGTAACCTATAAGGATGTACTTTGAGAACTCATAGGAACAACTGATGTCTCAGATGAGGTTCTCTAGAAGCAGAGCCTGAGACAGGCTTCAATTGGAACGCAATTTACTGGGATGGAGAATGAGAAGAGATCTTGCTTGAATGTAAGAGGGGCTACTAAACCGGAAGACATTTTGCATACAGTTAGGAATAAGTCAGCTAGAGCAATCAAAATAGCTCTGAAGCTGGATGATTGAGTCAAATCAATACATTCATAAAGATTGCTACATGAATATCTATATGCTTAATAGGCAAAAGGCAGCTGGACTTCATCTTTATTCTAAAGGGGGAATTGGTACTTTTTAGACATTCTTTTTTCTTTAGAAACTATGAAGAATCCAGGAGAGACCTGATCATTTAGGATCCCAAAGAAATTTGGCCAACATGGACTCGATGGCAACTCAAATGATCAAATCCTGCCCATCTCATAGAGGGATCCAGGGATGTCAGAACACACAGAGCCAGAGTCTCAATGTCATGTGATGTGCTGACACCTGGAAGAAATGATTTCCCCATGGAAGGAGTCCTATATCTGATTGTAATACCCAATCTAATAAAAGCACGAAGATCCCTGCCTGGTTTACTTCCTTTTTTCTTATTTAGTTTCACTTCCATAAGAACTTCAGCTCTTAAGCCTTGCTTAGCTTAGTAGCTGATCCTCAACAGACATTAGTGAATGAATGAATGAATGGGTGCTGAGTATTTGCCTCTGACAGTTATTAGTTTCTCTGGTCTAAACCCATCCTTCTACATGACTGTCTTTGGAAGCTGAGCCCCACGAACGCCATGGCTCCTTGTCAGCTGGCTTCCATGGTAGGTTCTACTGATAAGAGGCTCTACAAGGAATTGGAAGGCTGGAAGTGGGGCAGGGGGAGGGGGACTTCATAGGTCCTGTTTTGCTGCTATTCTTATCAGCATGGCCCCACCATAGCTTCCCCAGTGGCATCAGTTGGCTCTAGTTTTGAGCTTCATTCTGCTCTCCCAGAACCAGCCTTACGTCCTTTGAGAAGAACCAGCCACAGCTGGGTAGGATGCCCTTGGCCTGGGGGTCAAGCTCTATGGGGCTTCTCCTAGTTTCTAGGTCCTAACAGAACTCAATTTTCTCCCTTTGATTTCCTGGTCCTAAGAGTGGTAGCTGCTTTCTGCAGTTATTACCTCAGCATTTCCTCTTGCTTTCCTCCAATACTTGTGTAATTACATTCTCTTTGTTAAAATATCTTACGTGGCTTTTGTTTTCTGACTGGACGTGAACTCTCACATGACCTTTTAACAACTCTGTGGTGTAGTTTATTANGGAGGTGGTAAATAGGGAAGAAGTAACTAGGAAGATAAGGATGAGTTTAACAAGGTTTGGGTGCAGATTCCCCTGGTACCGTCTTTGGCCTGATAGGGATCCATTGCTAATAAAAGGAGAATTTATTTCCTGCCTTTAGGCAGAAAGGGGGAGACTTTTCTACATTTACTGCATCTTAATTGCCTTCAGCTCAAAATAATTTTTATGTCAGAGAGGCATATTTTGAGGTGAAATATTTTGGTTTCCTTCAATACTGGTCCAACAATGGGAGCAGAACCCACGGTGAGACTAATTACTTAATTCTGGACTCTTCTTGGACTACCTGGAAAAGAGAAACCCTCTTTCCTATGGTATTGCTAACTAAAAAGGATGTAAGTCTGAAGATACTGTGGCCAACCTGAGAATATGATTATAGAAGTTGGCAAGTCCTAAATCTTCAGGATGGGCCATCAGGCTGGAGACCCAGGGAAGAGCCAATGTTGCAGATCCAGTCCAAAGGCTATTTAATGGCAGAATTCCCCCTTGCTCGGGAAAGTCAGACTTTTTTCTATTCAGGAATGAAGCCCTCTCACATTATGGAAGACAATCTGCTTTACTCAAAGTTCAGCAGTTTAAAAGTAAATCTCGTCCAAAATCACCCTCACAGAAATATTCAGAGTAATGTTTGACTAACTATCTGGGCACTGTGGCCCAGCCAAGTTGACACATAAAGTTAACCATCACAACTCTTATCAAAGCCTACAGGGCCCCCTGTGATCAGACCCCAATCTCCAACCTTCCTTCCCACCACCCTTCTACTAGATAATTGTGCTCAGGCTGGACCAGTGGTTATCAAACTTTCCTGTGCAGCAGAATCACCTGGAGGGCTTTTAAAAACAGATTTCTGGACCCCATCCCCAGAGTTTCTGATTCAGTATTTTGAGGTGGAGCCCAAGAATTTGTAATTCTAAAAATTTCCCCGTGATGAGAACCACTGTTCTAGATACACTGGTTTTATTTATTTATTTATTTATTTATTTATTTATTTATTTATTTATTTATATTAGTTTCAGGTATACAAAGCAATGTAATAGTTATAATTTAAACTCCTCATAAAATGATAACCCACTCCCCAAGGTACTACCCCTCTGACATCTTATATAGCTGTTCCAATACCATAGACTATCTTCCCTACGTTTTACTCCACATCCTGTGACTATACATACCTATATATTTAGTTATAGTTGACATTTAATATTATTCTACTTCAGCTTCAGGTGTACAGTGCAGTGGTCAGGCATCTACACAGTCTATGATGTGATCCCGCTGATAAGTCCAGTGCCCATCTGGCACCTTACATGATCCTTACAACATTGTTGATTATATTCCCCATACTGTATTAGCTACCAATTTCTATTTCTTAATACCTTCACTTTTTCACCTGCCCCAACCCCATTCCCATCTATCACCCTGATAGATCTAGTACTATCTGGCACCATGCCAAGTTATTACAATATTATTGACTATATTTCTTATGCTATATCCTACATCCCCATAACTACTGTATAACAACCAATTTGTCCTTAATTCCTTCCCCTTTAACCCATCCTTATCCCCCATCTCATCTTAAAGAAATCCCTCTAAGATTCCTTGTAATACTGGTTTGGTGGTGATGAACTCCTTCAGCTTTTTCTTGTCTGGGAAGCTCCTTATCTGTCCTTCNTGTAGGACTCTGTTACCTTCAGATTAACTCCTTCATGGTTCTCAAATGGCTCCCCAGTGCCATGCATTGTTTGTAAATAGGTAACTGTTCAATGAAAAGAAATTAAGCCATTTACTCTGAGATTTTTTGTGTGTTGTTAGTAGGAATTCTTTCACAAAGACTCCTCTCAGACATCTCACATTTTATTAGCCAGGATTGCTTAAATCACTTGCAAGCAGAGATTCCCCTTCTTCCTGCCCCTTGAATGTCACCTGCCCTGTGTGCATAGTCTTGTGGAGAAGGGTAAATACAAGAATAGATTCAGGAATCTTGCTTTAAGGACAAAAGAAGTAATTATTTAAAGAACCTACACCTGGGTCTGGAATTCAGTGCCTAGGAATGTTCAGGGCACGAACAACGATTACTCCTGTTTGAGGATAAATTCAATACATGTCATTGACATTCAGAACAATGTTTTTGGATGATGAGATTGCAATGTCTCCTGAATTACTGAAAGGGCTCAAGGCTGTCATCTCGACTCTCATCAAGAAGGCATCACTTAACACTTAATTAATTTGAGATAAACTATATTCTTGGAGACAGTAGCAAGTCCATTCCTCGGGGTAGTTTGTGGGTGATAGTATTACAATTGAAAATGACAGAGTAGAAATTCTTCCGGGTTCTACCCATATAAAGGATAGAAAAATACTTACCTTATCTGGCTCCAGTCTTGTCCCTCAAAAAGGGCCTTCTGTGGCAGACTAAAACTGCTAGTCTCTGCCATGTATAGCATAAATGATTGCAGGCAACTTCTAATGATTGCTTTGGTTTTTCAACGATCTTAATCCTGGGAAAGAGGTGCCTTGGATGGAGAACTTGAATACTTTGAAAACTGAAAAGGCATCTGAAAAGGCATATACTGCAAATTAATAAACTGTCATCATTCTGACATACATACCAGTCTTTGATGGGTTGGGTTTGTGATCAGAAGTGGAAAATAAACAAAATCCTGAATGTCCACAGATGAGGACCAGACCACAACCCATATTGTCCACACCAATGGCAGAAACCTCCTGCTGCTGCAGGAGGCTAGGCAATGCCTCTACACTGAGAGGCCAAGAGAAGGGGCCTGGACCAATGGGTTCTTGGCAGCACGCAGGAAAGGAATCAATTATGAGCAGAAATGAAAGTAAAGCACAAATAAGTTTATTCAAACAGAGGAGCGGCAAGAAACAGGCTACTTCATAGACAGAGTAGCAGCATTCCTGCCCCAGTTTGTGCCTATTATTAGTGTCCCTTTAATTAATTCAAATTTGTAAGAGGAATATTCAGTTTTCTGGAAAAGGAGGGCAGAAATTTCCTGGAAGGGCTCCATTCGTGATTTTGTATCTTTTTATGGTCTTTCCATTTCCAACAGTCTTTTAGCATGCTAATGCATTATAATGATTATGGAATGAGTGTTAGGGTCTCTGCTAGATGAAATCTATCGCCATTGTTGGGGTTAGCTGGTTGCAGCCGGTCTAGGCCC
>NW_017732090.1:158634-176601 GCF_001890085.2 Hipposideros armiger | reverse complement strand
CTATCTTATCTTCTACATCGCTGGTTGGATCCTTTGCTTCATCTAATCTACTGTTGATTCCCTGTAATACATTCTTCATTTTTGTTATTGTATCCTTTATTCCTGACTGGTTCTTTTTCATGTTTTCCATCTTCATTTTTATGCTCCCTATCTCTCTGTTTAAGTTCTCCCTGAGATCATTGGGCATTTTTATAACCAGTGTTTGGAACTCTGCATTTGATAGATTGCTTTTCTCCATTTCATTTAGTTCTTTTTCTGGAGCTTTGCTCTGTTCCTTTATTTGGGACATGTTTCTTTGTCTCCCTATCTTGGCTGCCTCCCTATGTTTGTTTCTTTGTATTAGGCAGGGCTGCTATGCCTTCCAGTCATAGTAGAGGGGCCTTATGTAGTAGGTGTGCTGTGGGGTTCAGCAGTGCAGTCTTTCTGGTCACCTGAGCCACACACTTTGGGTATGTCTCGTGTGTGGATTGTATGTGCCCTCCTCTTGTAGTTGAGCCTTGGTTAATAATTGCACATCAATGGGGGGGACTGACCCTTTGACTCCCTGGCTGTGAGGACTGGCCTTGACTAGAGTGGAAGAGTTGTTATACAGGGGCTGACCCTACAGAGCAGGATCTGCCTCAGCAGGACTTTGGCATCTACCCAATCTGCCTCTGGGGTGTGTCGAACTTGGAGATGGCTGGGTGGTGCTCCAGTTCATTTTGAAGCTGGCCACTGGGGTCACCAGCCCCAGGACCACCTTGGAGGAGATCTGCTGTAGGTCTACTTCAGCCACAGCCTGTGCTCCACCTGGGGCTACCTAGTGGGAGCCAGAAAAAACTCTGCAGATGGCTGCCGCCCATGCTGTGCTTGGAAGTACCTTGAGAGGCCAAACCAGGGCCGGTGGCAGCTAGTGCAGGCTTAGGGCTGCTGTCAGAGGTACAGAGCACACTCAAACCAGGTGTTGCTAGTCTGGGTTCCGTGAACCTTTGAGAGACCCTAGGAAATCTGTACCTTGAGCCAAAGCAGGTGGTCTGTATGAAAAAGCCACTGAAAGCAGCCTGAGTGTGCCTGAAAGTTGGGTGGGGCCAGGTCTCAAATCACCAGGGCATGGCAAACCAATGGCAGAGACCTCAGATATGGTTGGCTGCCTGCGTCCGCATTTGGGGAAGGGGGAGGGCTCAGCAAAGAAACAATGGCCTCCATCAGCACCCCCCCCACCCCCCCCCGTCCAGGAGAAAGCTGCCTCTCCAACCCCTGTCCCAAGCCAGATAACTCAGACAACTCCCTGCCATCTCTCCAACTGCTACCCTATCACTGGAGCTCAGAGTGAGTGATTCCATTGGTGGGTAAGTCCATGTGTGGTCCCTTTAACAGGAGTTCCTGGGAGTGCAGCCACCCTCAGTCTCACACAGTCACAATGTCCGCTGTTTTCACAACCAAAAATTATGGGGACTTCTCTCCCCGGCACTGGAACCCTAGGGGATGGGGGGGCCGCCCCCACAGCAGAAGTAGCCCTTCTGACTTTTAATGGTCATGCCCGCAGGTGTGGGACCAGCCCGTTCCCTGTCTCTGCCCTTCTTACCAGTCTGGAGGTGGCTTCTTCTGCACGTCCTTAGTTGAAGGGCTTCAGTTCAGCTTGATTTTAGGCGATTCTCAATAATGGGTGTTTTGTTGGTTAGTTGTAATTTTGATGTGGTTGTGAGACAAGGTAAACAGTGTTTACCTACTGCGCCATCTTGGTTGTCTCTCTGGTTTTCCTGATATTTCTCAACAAATAAAACACTTCCCAATCCAGGGCCTTCATACTAGATGTTCTTTCTGCCAGAAAGACCCTGTGTCTGGGTATTTGCTTATAATTGAGTGTTAATAAATACTGAATGACTGACTTTCTAAAAAAAAAAATAATAATGTACTTACTGATTCATAGCATTTGCTGTTTTCTGGCATAAAAATTCTTTCAACATGGCTGATTTTATGATACCAAATGTGACTTCACTAAATGTGGAGTTGGGAAGAAATGTGCCCCATCAGTTCTCAGGAGCCAACATGAGCTGGCTCAGTGCACCAATGTTTGGGTGACTTCTTCATGCCTCCACCCAATGTCACTTCCTCAGAGAGGGCTTCCCCAATTATCAGATAAAATCGTACAATCATCCCTTTGTCATTCTCCCTTCTATTTTTGTTTATTACATTAATTTCTATCTATAATGGATTTCTGTTTTTAAGTTTTCATTGTCTGCTGCTGAGTCACAATCTCCAAGAAGGCAGAATTTCTGTCTTGTTCCATGCTGTATACTCAGTGTCAAGAAGGATGCCTCGCACAGAATAGGTGATCAATAACTACTTGTTGAATATATAAATGAATGAATGAATTTATGTTTGTATTTGTTCATTGTCTGTCTCTCCCATACCCCCACTAGAATAATTCCACGAGAGCGAGGAACTTGTCTAGATTTGTTCACCACTGTGTTCTCACCCCACACAGAAAGTACAAAATAAATAGTGTTTGAATGCTGTAATCTACCAAGTTATGGCAAGGATAACATGAAAGGGTGTATTTAAAAGTGCTAAGAAAGAGAGAAATTGTGATACAAATGTAAATGGAGATTCACACTTACCTGGTCTCTAAACATGTGTAAGAAAAAGTTCTGGCCCCCATTAGGGAGGAAGTAGAGGCAGAAAAGCTCTTGAAACATCTGTCCCATTCAGAATCCCATTAACCATGGAAAGAAATGAACACTTTGTTCAAGTAGAATCCTTGTCTCGGTCTGCTCCAGGAGAACCTGCAAGAGACAGACACAGGGCAAAGGGTTATGGGTATGTGTTTTGCTTGTGATCTTTAGGAGCTTACAGTTGGGGAAGCTGAGATCTTCACACAAGTTTTGACAGCACAAGGATGACAAGGCTAAATGCCTCCAAAGCAGTGCCTGTAGCAGATATCTGGAGGGAAACCCAGTCTATGAAGACAAACTTTTCAAAGTTTTTCCAGGATCAAAAGCAGAGATCCAATTCTCTCTATCCTTGTATAAATTGCCTTGTCAGACAGTGTCCCTGAAAAGGCAAAGCTGTTCAGGGAACCTGGTGGGTGTCAGCTCAAGAAATATGGGCAGCTCATCTGCATATCTTTTAGTGACCTTCCAGAATGACAGCCAAGCCACCAATGCTTCCCTGTTTGCAAATGATAGAGATCTCATTTCTGGGGATGGCAAGATTGATGTGGCAGCCGCAGTGCCATTAGACCTGGAAGACGCTCTGTTCTCATTACTGTCTCCTGGCAACATACCACCAGATGCAGCCTTGAATATTAATGACCCTCATTCATATAACCTTTAGCGCCTTACTCCAGCTCCTCCAGGCTGCAGCCAGGGACTACTGCTATCTGCTTTTGCAGTCTCCATCTCAACAAGTCTTTCCTTTTTCTCCTCCTGTTTGAGAAAATATTATTAATGAGATTTTTATCTAAGGAGGGGGTTTCTACTTCTCCATGGGGACACTCACTTTCTAAGCCATATCCCATTTTCTAAGAAAGATAATGGCACTCCCATTCTGCTGGAGCTTGTCTGTGATTGCTTTCATTGACTTTATCTACTGGGTAGAATATGTAATTTGTCTAATATCTTTGCTTGTTCATGATCAGAGTTTAAAAGTAAATGTGGAATTGGGCGAAGGGGAAAATCAAATATAACTAAACTCTCAATGAGTTTCATAGTTCTTATCAGCTTGCAACAAGTTCACAGCTGGAGTAATGTGTGCAATAGCAGTAGGCACTCCAGGCTTGTTCGTCTGACTTCCTTTGGCTTCTCCTACTAAGAGGCATACCCTTGAAAAGGCAAGGCATATCAAATCGCTCCAAGCTGGGCTGCTTAATTTCTCTAGCTCTTTGCCTGTTTCTTTAGACCAGATATTGACCAGAGGTTGTTTTTGCACTGCAGAGACTGGAGTCTTTCCCTTTCTTGCCCTTTCCATAATATTTGGTGAGATAGGTAAATAGTGGTTTCAGAACACAAACTTTAGAGAGAGCCATGACAATGTGTGGTTCCTGGCTCTGTCATTTACTAGTTGTGGAAACCTGGGCATGTTGCTTAATCCTATTTAACCTCGGTTTCATAACTGTAAAATGTAGCTAAAGCCATCAACCTCCCCAAGCTGGAGTAAGTTAAATGATATTATGTAAGTGAAATACTTAGCCCAGTGTCTAGTACACAGTGAGGACTCAATAAATGGTGGCTGGTATCGTAGGTTGTTTCATCAATGGGACCCAGTGAAACATGTCTCCTGGTATCAACACCACCCACAGTAATTCCAGATGTGGCCATGTGACTTGCTTTCACCAATGGGATATCAGCAAATGTGACTGAAGCACAGGCTTGGTGAGTGTGTGTGCTTTGGGGCTTTCCCTCTGGGAATGCAGCTACCACCACAGGAAGTGTTAAATAACAAAAATTCAACCAAGTAAACTTGAAAGATATAATTGGATTTATTGAATGATCCATAAATTGAACAGTATGCCATGTAGCAAGCAAAAAGGAGCTCCATAAAGCTGCAGGTTTTTAAAGGCAGAGATAGAGCAGAGAACCAGAAATTATTAGCAAAGAATACATTGTTTTAGGCAAGGACTTCTGCCTAAGGGGGAGGGGTCTAGCATCAGGATACCAACTAGTGCTGACCAGGAAATTCTAGGTGTGCTGGTTACAAGTCACATTCCTGGGGAAGGTTGAAGCTGTAATTAGGTTAGGTATTAAGTCTTGGTTTGCTGCCATGAGGCCTAACACAAGTAATTCCATTTTGGGCCTGTTTTCTCCTTTTTAACAGAGGAAGTCCAGTCCAGTTCCATAGAGAATGAAGGATCACATCGAGAGAGAGGCCAGACAACCCTGAAACTGAATGCAGCTATGCAAGTGAGTCCAAAGAGATCAGCCTAGGGCAGAAAAACCACACAGCTAACCATGAAATTTTGAGAAAAAATAATTTTCATTTAAGTCACTACATTTTGGAGTCATTTGTTATGCAGCAAAGGCTAACTGATATACCTAATGGCTGTTGCTTTCATAACTGTTTTCTTACTTAAACTGCACAATAATCCCATAAGGTGGGTGGTTTTATCTTCCACTTTACCAATGATGAAATGAAGGTTCAAGGACATCACATAGAAGTCTCCTTGATTGTCCAGATCCTTAAAATAGTTGGTGAGGAAGAAATGCAAGGGACAAAGCATAT
The DNA here is from genome assembly GCF_001890085.2 of Hipposideros armiger. Lineage (NCBI taxonomy): Eukaryota > Metazoa > Chordata > Mammalia > Chiroptera > Hipposideridae > Hipposideros > Hipposideros armiger. The sequence continues at coordinate 171,402 of NW_017732090.1, read as the reverse complement.
TTATACACTGTTCTTAAGTGAGAAAAAATCTTTTCACTCAGGTAGAATCTTATGTTGAATCTCTTGGTAGTTGTTGGCTTTTCTAACTAATGTACAGTCAAGAAATCACAATTGAGCTGAAGAAATGAGTTTACTATCAACCTAGCTCTTCTCTCTAGCCTTAACGAAGGAGGTTAGCAAGTGTCTCATCTGACATTGCTGGTCCCACTGATGACTTTGCAGGTGCACTGGGGTCATTTCCCAGGTTGACAGAGGAATGCATGGAAGCTTCTGGCAGCTGCTGTTTCTGAGAGCTTAGATGCAGAGCAATAGTTTAGATGCAGAACAATTTTTCTAATGTCCCTTCACCCCTCATCCTGGGCTGACTTTGTCTCTCAGTGGAATAAGTTACTATACACCCAAAATAGCCCCTGAATTTCCATCATTAGAAACATCATTCCTTTATGTTTAACTTTGCAGTCTTCAAAAGTTTCAGAAAACTCAAATATCTGCAAAAGTACAACCCATCAATCCAATTAATTGCTCACTGTGAAATGGGACATATAACAGATTTATATTGGTGGGAAGCCAACGCTGATGCATTGATCTAGAGCAGCATTGCCCAATAGAAATATAAAGTGGGCCACAGGTATAATTTTAAATTTTCTAGTAGTGCCATGAAAAGTATAAAGTAACAGGAGGAATTAGTTAAATTTTTTTTATCAGTCCTATCTCAAACATGTTTTATTTCACCATATGATCAATATTAAAAATTTTAATGAGGTATTTTACATCATTTTTTCCTACCAACTCTTCAAAATCTTGTGTGTGTGTCATACTTAAAGCACATGTCCATTCTGCCTCACATTTCCAGTGTTCAATAGCTACAGAGGGCTAGCGACCTCCATGTTGATGGCATTGGACTAGAGACTCAGCTTACTGGATCAAAAGTGGGGACAGTCATGGTGTGCTGACCTCATGCTGTGCTGTGCACATTAAATATGATTATATGTAAAAGTTGTGTGTCATCCCTGCAGGACCACATAAGGTGTCCCAAAAATCTTTGTGCAGTTTTAAAATTGACTAACTTCAGAAGTATCAATGCTACAAACCTATAACAAACATTTTTTTGAAAGTTTGATTGTTTAAATTTGATTTACACTTATTTACCTTCACAAAATTTAACTAATCCAATTTTAATTTAATTTTTTTTATGCTCAGCAGTTTTTCAGTCAGCTGGATCTGTAGCGGGGCCTTCTTGCTTGGCAATGTCATCACCTGACGTAGCTCCATTAGGCTGTTTTGTGTGGGGGTTGCATCAAACTATCATGTATATAATGAATTCAGCCTCAGTTATTGGATGATCACTGAACAGCCACTGATGAAAGTTTACAACACTCAAATATTGAGAGATACATAGCATAGGTTGGTGGTTATGTTGAAAGGTTAATTTAAAAAAATTTAAATATGAATATATTCTTATTAAATTCAAGTGCTATTTGTTGTAAGTTTATAGCATTTATACTCTTGAAGCAATTAAAGCTTAAATTGGCACTAGCCTTCAGAACCATCAAGGTAATAAGAATTGCTTGTTTCCACTCAGCACTAGCCTGTCTCCACAGAATTATTCCCCAAAGAGCTGTGCTGCAGAGGTTGTTATGCCAGTCCTGAGGGTCAAGAAATCTGTGGTGATGGACAGTTCTTAATTGGCCTGGACAATTCTTCACCCCAATTCGTCCATGAGAATTAAGACCTAACTGCCTCAGAGATCAGGCAGCCATTTTCCCTTCTCTGTGGAACAGCTAAGCTGCTTTGCATTTTCTGGAGCTGGAGACATTGTGTGGAAAGAACCCTGAAGCAATGCACAGAGAGCTTGGAGAGTATTATACCTAAACTGCCATGTCTTGGTGAAGCACAGCAGTGGAATTGGTAAAAGTAAAAAACCTGCCAGGAATGCCTAAATAACTTGGTTTCAAAACCAGCAGAATCCATGCCTTTGAAGGGTATGACTAAGTTCATTAGTTCATTTGGCCGCCTTTGTGTTTTTTAAGAAGAAGTGCCCCTTCCTCAGGGAGAGAAACAGCCCTGCCACAGAGCACATGGCTTGGTGAGTGGAGTGTGGCTGGATTTCATCCCCAATTTATCTTCTTGATGGGTATCCTTATAGACAACCTGTACAACTGTACCTGGTGGCCTTGATACTGTCTGTTCATATTGCCTCCAAAGACAGAAATGGTACAATCCAGTAGGCTCGTAGACCAATTTGGATAGACTATGGTTCATTGTTGGGCTATAGACCATTTCCCCGCTTTTACAAATTAATCAAGTAGAATACTCACCTTTTAAGGACAAAAAAAAAAAAAGACTCCAAATGTCTTAATGCTACTTGGAAACAATGAAATTCAAGTGCCAGCTTCTGCCACACCACAAAAATACATTTAATTTTATTAATATTTTATGCCTTTTTCCTAGAGCAATTGAATATATCACATGTCACAAGACCATGTTACATTTATTCCCAATAATTTAAAACTAGAATTTGAGCCAAGAGAACCCAGAAAGGAAAGAATGATTTCTGACCACTGTCTAAATGAATTGTAGTGTTCCCAAGTGAGGAAATGACCCTTCAGACCGGGAGAATACACACATTTACACAATGAATGAAGAAATAACACTGAAATCATGTCCAGTAAATGTTCTCTGTCTTTCATAAGATATTAAATGATTCCCAAAGAATGGTAGAAACAAGAGAAAATATACATTCCCCATGTGTTAGAGCAGATGGCATATGGAAACTCAATGAACTGATGATAAAAACACGCACCCATAGTATTGACACTTATTAATGTAAAGAGAATTTTAAAAATCTAATTGGCCTTGATGAGAGAGAGATAATTGTTTGACTTTATTATCCTAACTGAAAATGGAAAGAGATCTTGTTCCATAGTTTCACAAGGAATTTAAGAACTACCCAGACACTTTCTATAATTGCACTATTACTTTTGCTGAAAATGACTGATCAAGAAATTTTCATTTTCTTATACCATTTCTGGAATAGTAAACACTGCCTTTCCTCTCTCTCTGTCACATATACACAAACACATACTCTTAAGTCTGTCATAATTTGATGTAACAGTTAGTTCTTTTCAGCCTAATTCTCTCCTTCACATCCTGTGGTCATAATCTGAACTCATGCAGGGAAATGAGTAAAGACAGATCTGCATTTTCATCTAACTTTGCTCTCAGGAGTTCAGAAAAGCTCTAATTCCAGTTGCTGTATGTAGCAGACACCATTGGTGCCCTGCCCATATCCTTTTGCACGCACTATTCCAATACCTATTGAGAACTTTCTTCTGCAAAATTGCTTGCTGCTCTCTCTACCTGATAGTTTTGTCTCAGCCTATGCCTGGTCCAAGCCAAAAATGCCAAAAGTTAATGCCATCAGGAGTATGACTTAACAATAGGTGAGAATTAGAGGACCAATACCCCAGCTTCCTTATCTCTTGATTGAGACAACTTTGAGCCATGCTCTAGGTTGTATTCTCTCTAGAGGCCTGCAGAAAAGGGTTGTTAGATAAAATATAGGATGTCTAGTTAAATTTGAATTTCAAATACACATGAATAATTTTTTAGTTAAGTATATCCTAAATATTGCATTGGACATTTTTGAACTACAACATTATTTGTTGCTTGTCAAACATTCAAATTTAATAGAGTGTTTTATTTGTTAAATTTGGCAACCCTACCCCAGAGGAATTGAACTGCAGCTTCCCACATGGTGATCTGCTGATATTGCAGGCTATTTTGGACTCCTTCTCTGTATTATTTCACCCTTCTCCTACTGATGCTTCCTAGAATCCGTCTCCTTCCCCCACCCCCCAACCTTAGGTCAGGTTCCCTAGAAGTAGAGTCTGAGATGAGAATTCTTACATGAGTGATTAATTGACAGAATGCTCTTAGGAGAAACCTGAAAACACACAAGGGAAGCAGGACAGGGCAAGGAAAGGAGCTGAGTAAGGATGTGATTTTGTGAGAAAGCATAGCTTCAGTCAGATTCCATAGGGAACTCTGGAGCATGTTTGACATCACAGTCCCTTGTGATGTCAATCACCTTGAGTTCAAAGGGACTGAATTTTTTGCCACCCCCTTCCCCAATATTCAGTCATTGGCAGTGATCTACCCAGATAAATGCAAGGCCAAGAGATGTGGGAAAGATGTTGACATCTTCGACATCCCCAGCAACTTGCCCTCACATCTTTGTTCCAGGATTTTTTTCCTAGGCAAGCTGAATCTAAAACACTAACTTTAGTAAAATCCTTGATGACTCCTGATTCCTTAAGGATAATCATTTTCCTAAGGACTAAATTCTATGGCTCCCTTTAAAGCTAGAACTGCAACTTATTTGCAATACTTCACACATAATAATTTGTCCATAAGTATTTGTTGAATGAAATTGTACGTGAAGCAAAATTGATATGTTTATAATATAAACATTAATTTAAAAAGTCATACTTTTGTTTAGTGCCTACTACTTACTAGGCACTCAATTAGTTTATTCATTTTAAAATTCAGTGAACAAAAGAAGCATTGCAAATATGTCTCAGAAAATACCCCTGAACTAGCCCAACCTTATTAGATGCTTAGTGAATTAATAAAGTACAGGAACTGAGAGTCCTGCTGAGTGTCACTGAAACACAGAAGCACCAGCTAAGAGATGGAAGTTGAGGGAAGATAAAAGATCTGTCTTTCCAAAATATTTCCCCTAGTGAGCTCTCCTTTTTATGTAGGCAGCTGACTATGCCAAGGAGGCATATAGCATTGCCAGGACCCTTGGGAGGGCCATAAGTCTCACTCTTCAAAGTTGCCTTTGTCTGGATCTCAAAATACTGCCTCTCTCAAAGAAGCCACCTAGCCCACCTGACTTTGCTTCCTGGGCACCAAATTTTCAGGGGATGAGCACCAAGAGTGGAGGGATGATAGATGGGACACTGAGGTATCCTGTGTTGTTGCACTCAGTCTGGACAGGGGCAATGGAACCTGGCTCTTATAGGGGGAGTTGCAGAGGGCTTGAGACCCAGGACACAGTAGATTTGATGAAGCTCGGTCAACACAGGATCAAGTCAGACACAAAAGAGAATGACCAGAACTCCAGGCATGGGAGCCACAGCAGGAACAGATACAATATGCCCTTGAGTCTTTACATGCTCCTCTTTGAAGACAGACTTGACCTTAGAGGCAAATAGCCTGACATCTTGGGGACTAGAGAAATAGAGGCAGATTTTCAAAAAACATTTCTTTTTCAAAGGAAAAGGTCCAGAATATTTGATGTTGTGCAATGTTAGGGTATGTATGTATTCAACCAAACCCTGAGCAGTCAGAGGCAGTAGGCAAGTTTGAAGTTCAGGGATATGGGAGATGGGTGAGGGGTGGGGGTGAGGACGGGACAAAAATGTAGGAGTTGAAGCAGGAATAAGGGAGCATGAAAAAGAAAGCTAATGGTCGACCACTTTGGAAAATTCTTTAATAGTATCATGAAGACTAAACATTTGCATATTCTATTATCCAGAAATTCCACTCCTTGGTACATGCCCAGCAGAAATGTTAAATGTGTACAGCAAATACAGGAATGGTCATAGCCCCATTATTTGTCATAGCCCCAAGTTGAAACAACCCAAATGTTCATCAACAATAGAATGGATCACTGTGGCATATTCACATGAACAGAATACTATACGTGAGTAGAAATCTATAATTACAGGCAACAACATGGATGAATCTCACAAGCATATTATTAAGTGAAAGAATCCAGGCACCAAAAATTTATTTCATTCATATGAAGTACGAAAGCAAGCAAAAGTGCTGATTGGTGGGTCGGCCGAGTGGTGCATTGGTTAAGAGCTGGCTTGGGATGCTGGCTCTGAGCAGCAAGGCCCAGGTTCGGATCCCATATGAAGGCCAGTGACACTGCCCTCTACAGCTAAGATGATGAACAACAGCTCGACCTGGAGCTGGGCTGCCGTGAGTCGCTGGTGATGGCGTGGGCTGCAGTGGGGCTTCAGTGGGCTGCCATAAGCTACCGTGTGTGGGCAGCCGCCAGCGTGAGCGGCCAGCAGCCAATGTGAGCAGCTGCCCAGAGTCTGGAGACTCATCTGCCTCACCCGGGAAGAGCGCAATGATGATACCAACATGGGCCAGTGAAGTGACTCCTCCACAACTAGACTGAAGGACAAAAGGACAGCAACTTGTCTGTTCCCCTTCCCCCGATTCTCCAGCGCTGTTCCCCTCCCCAAATTCCCCAATAAAATCTTTTAAAAAAAAAGTGCTGATTGGTGACTGCAAGTGGGCACAAGAGAGCTGCTGGACAGGTGGTGTATAATATTCTTCAATAAAATATTAAATATAATGTGAAAAAGGAAAACTATTAAACAGAGAAGACAAAATTCACCTATATCTTAGCTTTGTCAAGTGGCAAACTCCATCTCACTCTGTCAGTGTTTTCTGTAGAACATGCAAACACTAAATATGAGACTGAATTTAGGTAATCGAACAGTTGACTTTCAGAGTGAGGCAGCAGTTAAATTCTTCTTGCTTCTCCCAAATCAAACATCCCCATTATATCCTTCCTGACAAGTCTTCCTAGAGATGCATTTAGATCTTCTGTTGTTTTAATGATAATCACTACATGTAACTCTGCACAGGCAAAAATGCAGATTTGTAAGACAGCTCCAGAGACATCAGCAGCAGGATTCCTAGATCTTTACACTGCCACTGACATGACTCAGTTACACTCTAACAAGTCTATTTCCCATCCCATAATTTTCTGCAGATTTTCTGCTCCTTTGTAATTTCTGCTGAAACATGGCCCAGCAAGGCTTCTTGGCCTTAGTTCTAGTTTCTAAAATAAGTGTTTCTCTAGGGTGCTATCTTCAAACTCCCCAAAGTTTCCAAACTCAACTCTTCATAGGTTGATGACAAGCCCATGAACTGATGACCCTTAAATCAGGTGGCCTGCCCTGGTTTCATCAGCTGGGATGCTGATGAATCCTGGTCCTGTGATATAAATCACCTGGCTACTTTAGCACACTATGGTAGTTTTTTCTAAAAGAAGGTGGTCTGCCTAGTGCTCAGACCCACTACTTTTCCATCTTCCCGTCCTCATTTAGTACACAAAGTCAAATTCTCAAAGTAATCACTTAGTACAAACTTACTTTTTGCCTGTCTGATCTGAGTCTTGCTTGACTTCTGAACTTTGTATAGTCAACTGTCAAAGTTCCATGCAACAGTGATAGGATGAGCCCTTAAAATTCTCAGAATATCCAGAAACTTCATCTGGGGCATAAGTTTCCACCTCCCTTTCAGCCCAAGCATTCATCAGTCAGCTCAGCGGTGGCAACAATGGTGGGTTCATGGTTTAACCTCTTTAATTTCCCCTGCTGCCTACCTTTTGGCAGCAATGCCAGCGAGCTGTGAAATGCTCAAAGGTGGCAGAGTGGAGACAGAAGCCAGGGTGCTGAATAATAAGCCTTTGAGTAGCAAGACTGGACTGAGCCAGGGGCTTCCTGAGCAGACTAGAAGGGGAAGACGGGCCCCTCTTGGCTGTGAGCACAGATGCCAATCCATGGGGAAACACCACGGGATTCATTGGCCTTGGCAGGGTTATAAAAGCTCTGGTTTCACTTGAATAAATGCTACTTGAACACGATCTCCAGTGTATTTCCACAAATCTGTTTTCTCAGAGTATTCAGAATTCATTCTTTTTTGGTTCTACTGCTGCTCAAAGCAAGTAGGAGCCCAAGGGACCCAGCTCCTCAATGTAAAATAAACACAATTCTTCCTGGACCAGCTGAGCCAGAAGACAAAAAAACGAATAAGACACAAGACTCAAGCAAATCAAATTGTTGTGAGTCCTCTTTCACAGTCCTCTCTCTGCCTGGCTGAGTGAATAAGACAGACATATCATATTCTCTTTCTTCAGCTGCCAAGAGTTGGTCTATATGCTCTTACTTATAATGCATTTTCTTATAGTTTCACTTTCTAAAGGTTACCTGTTCAAAATCATTGTCCCTTTCCTTCACGTATATATCTCTAGGTTTTCTTCATCTGCCTCACACCCCTTCTATTCTTAGTGATGATCTAAGCATGCAAAGGTGCCAATGACTGATGATGTAATAAGTGGTTACTGCTTCAGGGTCACCTCCAGCATCCCCAGCTGCCAATTGCTATTAATGTTGGGCCTTGACACTCTGGCCATATTCCAGACCACTCTAATGACTCAGATGCTTTGGACAGAGCCCATTAGAAATGCATTGCCAACCAAAACTGAGATTCAGACCTCTGCCAAACTCTGAGTACCCATGCTCCCCTAAATCAGAGTATCTCCCCCTCTCCCACAGACAATGCCTGAGGACTGACCTCATCTTCATCTCATGTGCCTCATCAGTCAGTTGGAAGCTGATGTCTGGGATCTCAGCACACCAAGTTCCTGAGCCATTTCTGATGGAGGGCAAACAGGATGTGAGCAGCAATGTCCTACTAGGAGCAGGTGATTTGTTTTGTTGTCTGGCCATGTGTAGTGGGAGGTACCCCAGTGCCCAAATGTATAGTGTACTGGTGACACAACAGTGAGTAAAGAAAACATTTTTCTGCCCTCCTAGAGCTCTCAGATATAAAATCTATCAAAAACTTGGGCTGTGAAGGAGGTATGTGATGCTAAAGGGGTTTGGAACAGAGGGATTTGACCTGCTCAGGGAAGTCAGGGATTACTTTCCTGCAAAAGTGAAAATAGAGCTGTGATGTGAAGAAAAGGGTTAAGAGGGAACATGGAGGGACAGAGATCATTAAGTAGAAGGAAGGGCCTGCCCTGTAGAGGGATGGGCACAGTTATTCCAGGAACTGAAAGGAACATGAGTTGGCGCACTCGGAGAGGAGGGTGGGGGTCACACCATAGAGGATCTTTTTTTGAGGCACAAGGAGGTCTGGTCCTTATCATAAATACTCTGGGATTTCACCAGATGGAAAAAGATTTAGGGGAGCTTCCAGCATGGACAAGAGCATTGTTTCGATGATGGTTGTGAGATCTAAACTGGATAAGGAGGGAAGTGAAGCAAAGAGAAGGCTACGGGAGAGAATGGAGAAACCATGGACTTGATGCCCTCATAAAATAGAAACGTGGTTGTAGTGAAATGACTAAATAAATGAGTCATAAAGGCAGGGCTTTGGCTGCATCTGCCTTGGCCCTCTGAGATGGTCTATTATGAATCTCGTCCTGGAGACCTAGAGCTGGGAACAGAGGTGGCATTGGGAGGTATGCATGGGAGATCCCTGAGGAGCTAGCACCCAAGTAGGAGGGGACTTGGAAGTATGGGACACGGAAGGAGATTTTAGCAGGAATCCATTTTCTTGGCTAGCTGGAGCTAAGAACGTTTATATTTTGTACAGTTTCTCTTAATATTATAGAAAAATATAAATATACGTCTTTCCAGTCACATATTATTCTTGACTATGGTTTTTTCCCCTGAAGAAGATTCTTAAACAAACAAACAAACAAACAAACAAAACTTTGGAGATAATTTCAAACTTAAAAATTGTTGAAAAAGTAAAATATTACAAGGAACATCCATATACCCTTTAACCAGATTCATCTGTTGTTAACATTTCACTTCGTTAGCTTTGTCTTTGCTCACTCTCTCTAGGTATGTAGGTAGATAGATAAATATAAGTATCCCCCACTTTTTGGAAGTTTGAGTTATGCCACTTTGCTTTTATGAAGAACCTGCATTAGTACCTGGTTTCTCTAACTGAAAGAAATCCCAAGAGGATTTTACTTTTACAAAAAGGCAAAAATAAAAAATAATGTTCTGTGTTTGTTTTGCATGAAGCGTCATAGAGGCAGTGAGAGCAGTGAGAGTGGCCCCAGGTTTTTTCCCCAGAGACCACATTTAGTATCTCAACACCAAGCCACCATAGCTCTGAACTGTGTCTATGAGCATCAGTGTTCTATCTCCATTTATTCTACTCATCATTACCAAGAGGTATCCTAAAGTAATCGCTTCTTTACTTTATGCATTCTTGGTTTACAAAAGGTTTCATAGGAATGCTCTACTTTGGGATAGTGGGGATACATGTAGATAGATAGATAAATAGATGATGATAGATAGATAGATAGATAGATAGATAGATAGATAGATAGATAGATGCAGCCTCTAAACTATTTGAGGTAAATTATATACATCATCGTCCTTTACTGCTTAATACTTAATACAGGATGCATTTCCTAAGAATAGGTATATTCTCTCCCATACCATTATCAGCCTGTGAATGTACATTTCTGTTGTAGCATTAGTTTTTCCTTCTAGTACAGGATCCAGTCTAAAGCATAATATTACATGTAGTTGTCATGTTTATTTAGCCTCCTTTAATCAGGATAACTGCCATATATTTTGGGCTATCATTTTAATATCCCAGTGTTTGCTTAGTTATCTCCTTATTGTGTAGAATTATTAGAGCAAAGGCTATGAAAGTTTAAGCATCTTTTATAATACAGCCTGTCATGTTTTCCCTCAAATGGCTATGTTATGTGTACTATCTGACTGCATCTGTCTTAGCACACATCTTATAGCAATGGGTGTTATTACATCCTTGTTGGTGATATCCATTTAGCAGATATAAAATGAAATGGCACCTCACCCTTATTCTGCTTTGCATTTTTTTCCATATAGGCATGTTTTCCCCTCAGCCTTTGTTACTGAATTTCCTCGTGTCCATACATTTTGCTGAGGTTTGGTGTTGAAAGCAGAAATTATATTTGTTTGGTTGTTTTTTCATTCCCACCCAAAAACCTAGCAGAGTATTATAGAATTAGTGTTCTTGAGAGGTGGAAAATATTCTTAGAAGTGTTTTAAAATAAAAAATGACTTGCAGGGATGTTGGCTTATTAAAACAATGTCAGTAGGTTTATTAATGATAACATGAGTTGGATTTCCAAGTCATCAAAATAAGTACATTCTTTATAATTTTAAAATACATCTACTGCTTATTCACATTTGGTATATTGGATTAATTGATTTTGCAAATGCTTCATGAATGGTTTTCTTTCTACAAACTTTAATGTCTTTTTATTTAAACAGAATAGCAGTATTTAATAGGATATTAAAGTAAAAATCTTTGTCTCAAGTTTCACCAAGGCCTCCACAGACTTAAAACAAAACAAGGGGTGCCAAATTCTCCCAAATTTCATAGTGAGGTTCTAGGTCATCTATGCAAAAGAACTGGTTGGTGATTCAGCCAGCAGCCACTTTGGGAATAAAGGGGATATGGCATTTTCTTCTCCCCATCTTTCACCAACACCTTGGAGTGTGTGTGTGTGGGGGGGATGCTTGCCCTTTTCTCTAGCATAGTGAGAAGGGCACTGAGGGGATGCTCTGAGAACTTGACATCTTGTAGAGATTGAGGATAATAAACATATGAACTATGAGTAAAGTTCCAGGCCTGGCTGTATCTTTCTGCCAATACCCACACCTGAGGACTACCTACTTCCTACTAAGGGGCTTCCACATATTATCATCACTTTCCTGTTTTTTAGGTGCTGGTTTACAAATCCACAAAACATACGGTCAGTGGGAAGTTGGGTAGCAGAGCCAGCACATGCACCAATCATATCCAGGGTCACTATATCTTAGGGTTGGCTTATTTGCATATAGTCAATCACAGCAAGAGTCTGAGGAGCAAGACCTTTGAGGGAATCAATCACGGAGAAGTTCCTAATGCAGCGAATAAGAACCATGGGTATTTACAGCTCAATGACACTTGTTCTCACTGCAGGGGTATGTGCTGTTTGTTAAGTTTCTGAAACCCTGGACTGCGTTCACACAGAGCCCTTGTACAAGACCCAACCCACAGTGATGGGGGTGGCAGATACCAGAGAGGGAGGGAGCATCCGTACCTACAAGGTGACTGATTGCCAAAACTCATCAAATTGAACAGTTGTGATTTAAACATCACACTGTATGGAAAGTTAACTTAAAATATAAACAAATATTGATCTCTAGCTAATAATACTCATACTAAAGTGTTTAGGGGTGAAGTGTACTGATAGCTGCAGTCTACTCATAAATGCATCAAAAACAAGATTGACTGTTAAATAGATGGGTTTGTAATAAAGGAAATGAAGAAAAGTGTCAACAATTGTAGACTCTAGATGGTAGGTGTCTGGGTGCTCATTGTATAATGCTTTCAATTTCTTGTATGTTTGAAGATTTTCATAATAAAATGGTAGAAAGATGTAAACAAAGTAATTATTATGGTAAATAAAGGACCTTGGGTGTATTAGAGGAAATAAAAATAATTAGTGATGAAGAACACATTTGGTTATGCATAAATGTTTAGAAAAACAGATTACTAAAATTGACTCTAGAGACATAGAATACTTGTCTCAATAAATAAGTTAAAAAGATGACTTTTAAACAATGCCAAGTATGAGTTAAGTAGTTACCCCAGAATGTGGACGTATGAACTGGGAGAGGTTTGAAGAGTACAGAGGAGATATGGTGCATTGAAGGCAGAAAAGGCAGTGGGTACAAGGGACCAGGCCACTGTTACTAGCTCAGCTTGCTGGGCTGGAGGAAAGGTGACAATCCTAGCCTTATTTGATTATACTAAAGATTAGAGCTGTAGTTCTCCAATTTGTGTGCGCATCACAATCCACTAGAGGACTTGTTATAACACACCTGTTGCTGGTTTCCATCTCCAGAGGTTTTAATTTAGGTCTGGGGAGGGGCCAAAGAATTTACA